>NC_091120.1:40240707-40453207 GCF_040183065.1 Periplaneta americana | reverse complement strand
GAAAAGTTTACCAGTTGAGTGAAGGCAAATTAAAAGAGGGCATTTTCATCGGTCCACAAATTCACAAAGTTAATGCCGACTCTTTGCTTGAGGAAAAACTTTCCGTTACAGAAAGAATGGCATTGCGCGCTTTCAAAGACGTTTGTTCAAATTTTCTTGGAAATTCAGGGCTGAGCACTACATACAACTTATTGCGGAAGCCATGTTAAGTGCATATGACAAAATGGAATGTAATATGTCTCTCAAAATACACTTCTTACATTCTAATTTGGATTTCTTTCTTCTTAACTTTGGAGCGGTAAGCGACGAGCATGAGGGAAGATTTCATCAAGAAATATCTGAAATGGAAAAGCAATATAAAAGAAGATCATCATCCAGCATGCTTGAAGACTATTGTCGGTTTCTTGTAAAGTACAATTCCAGGTCTAGGTATAAACAGAAGTCATTCAGAAAATTATTTTAAATATAGGTTCAAATTCTGAGATTTTTCTCAGTATACACATGAAATATTATTATTGTTGTCGTATTTTAAACTATGTTACATTATTTTTGTATCCAGTAGGCCTACACATTTTTCAAGTGTTATGAGTAATTTTGAATCCCTAGTGTGTTGTAATTTTATCAGTAGCAGTGAAAAATTGAAAACAAATAATTTTTGTCATAAAATATTCAATTCATTTTCCCCGGAAAATGGTACGTGATAGAGAAATTTGGATTTTAAATTCAGATTTAGGGCACACATATTAGTAATATTCACCTATTTTTATTTCGAAGCAAGACAAAAAGTAAAAATTTGTTGTTCAGTGATCAGTACATCTAACAATTCACTATGCTAGCTATCGAAGCCGAGTTCATGGGTTCAAACTGAGCAGAGGACGATGATAGATTTTAAAGGAAGTTACAATCAGCGTGACTTTCTCCGGAAGGCCAGTGTCGTAGATTTACGGCATGTAAAAGAACCCGGTTACTGATCGAGGACACCAGACAAAATTTCTTGCCATTTCTCGCTCACATAGACATCTGTGAGCTTTCCCATATTCCTTTCTAAATTCATCCATCCAACAGTTTCGGTGATGCTGCGTCCTGTTTAAGTGAGACTTATTTCTATTTTGAAATGTAATATTTTGTAAATATGTGAAGGATATGGGTATTCCATAGAGAATATTTACTTTACCTCTGAGATTATAATCTGTTCGTTGAAAAGAAATAAGACTACAGTGTATTTTTTTCTCTTATTCCCTGTGCGAATTTCTCACGAATTTCAAATTAAGAATATATAATGATTTGCCAATTTTTCGTCGACACACAACGGTATTTGCAACATCCATGCTCTGATTATGAAACACAATGACTGGGTACCATTTTTACATGTACTATTATTCACATGCAACTGCTGCTCAACAACGGCATGCGCTAATGTTGTTTTAATGACATAAACCACAGTCAATGCAAATTGTCGAAATACTTCACAAAACATTTCATAGACTTACACAAATACAATATTTAACATACGTATTGTACATCACATATACATGGTGAACCGTAAGCAATGTTATTAATTTCAGGAGGTTATTCTTTGAGATATTTCAAACTTACTTACTTACTGGCTTTTAAGGAACCCGGAGGTTCATTGCCGCCCTCAGATAAGCCCGCCATTGGTCCCTATCCTGAGCAAGATTAATCCATTCTTTATCATCATATCCCACCTCCCTCAAATCCATTTTAATATTATATTTCCATCTACGTCTCGGCCTCCCTAAAGGTCTTTTTCCCTCCGGCCTCCAAACTAACACTCTATATGCATTTCTGGATTCGCCCATACGTGCTACATACCCTGCCCATCTCAAACGTCTGTATTTAATGTTCCTAATTATGTCAGGTGAAGAATACAATGCGTGCAGTTCTGCGTTGTGTAACTTTCTCCATTCTCCTGTAACTTCATCCCTCTTAGCCCCAAATATTTTCCTAAGCACCTTATTCTCAAACACCCTTAACCTATGTTCCTCTCTCAGAGTGAGAGTCCAAGTTTCACAACCATAAAGAACAACCGGTAATATAACTGTTTTATAAATTCCAACTTTCAGATTTTTTTGACAGCAGACTGGATGATAAAAGCTTCTCAACCGAATAATAACAGGCATTTCCCATATTTGTTCTGTGTTTAATTTCCTCCCGAGTATCATTTATATTTGTTACTGTTGCTCCAAGATATTTGAACTTCTCAACGTCTTCAAAAGATAAATTTCAATTTTTTATATTTCCATTTCGTACAATATTCCCGTCACGAAACATAATCATATATTTTGTCTTTTCGGGATTTACTTCCAAACCTATCGCTTTACTTGCTTGAAGTAAAATTCCCGTTTGTGAATTTTCTCCTAACATATTCACATCATCCGCATAGACAAGAAGCTGGTGTAACCCGTTCAATTCGAAACCCTCTCTGTTATCCTGAACTTTTCTAATGGCATATTCTAGAGCAAAGTTAAAAAGTAAAGGTGATAGTGCATCTTCTTACTTTAGACCGCAGTGAACTGGAAAAGCATCAGATAGGAACTGGCCTATACGGACTCTGCTGTAAGTTTCACTGAGACACATTTTAATTAATCAAGCTAGTTTCTTGGGAATACCAAATTCAATAAGAATGTTATATAAAACTTGTCTCTTAACCGAGTCATATGCCTTTTTGAAATCTATGAATAACTGATGCATTGTACCCTTATACTCCCATTTTTTCTCCATTATCTGTCGAATACAAAATATCTGGTCAATAGTTGATCTATTACGCCTAAAACCACACTGATGATCCCCAATAATTTCATCTACATACGGAGTTAATCTTCTCAAAAGAATATTGGACAAAATTTTGTACGACGTCCACATAAGTGATATTCCTCGAAAGTTACTACAGTTAGTCTTGTCCCCCTTCTTAAAGATAGGTACGATTATGGACGAGATATTTATAAAACAAAAAAAAAAACAAATACAATTAACGCAATTTTGCTCGTTTTTGCTTTCTTTTCGAGATAAAAGTTGTTTTATGTGAAATATTTCATAGTGTATTTTTGGAAAGCCATTGATTTAATTTCAAATATGCCCAGTCAATTTAAGAGAGCAGTGTATTATCATAGTAAACGATTTAAAGAATTTTAGTTTTGTCCTTTAAATGTGCAGAAATTTGATTGGAACAAATATAATATTTAAAATTTATTTTCACAACGAAAAGTTACATTTTTTCGGATGAAACTGATTCTTTAAACCATAATATCATAGTACACTGCTCTCTTCAGAACACTAGCCAATTGAGAAATTATACTTCTGAATAGTTAATTCTCTGTTTGTAATACTTTTTACCCTTAAAACTAAAGAAAAAAAAAAGGTATTTTACTAACAACTTCAAATTAGTGTAACTCTGAAAATATTGAGATTGGGGCACATGTTTAAATGACATTTTTTGCTCAGAATGTCTTCGGAAATAAGCTCCGTAAGCGACGGTAAATCCTCGTGAATCACTCTGTATAAATGTGTAATTTGTATGAAATTAATCTTAGACTTATTTAGTTAAAATAAAACTATTTTTTTTAAATAAATAACAATCATTTATTTTTAACTTCTTGTGCAGTTTTGATATTACATAAGCCCTATTTATTACATATTTTGAGGTTTTTAATTACATACTTATGTACATATTTTTAGGATCAATTTTACATAAAAGTCCTGACTCTTCTGATGAGGGTTAAGTGAAAGTAATTTTTTTTCGGATGGCGTGTTGCTTACATCGTCTGCAAGTTCATAACCTACAGTTGTTGCACTTTAAAATTTCACAACTTCTCAAATGGAATGAGCTTCTCCCTTGTGTAATGATAGTATTAATTTTTTCGGTAGTATCAGAGATGATTTTCTGAAAGAGCAGAAGTGTGTCTGGTTTGTAAAATGCCAGGTGTAATTCTCTGTAAAATTTGCACAGTCTGCTCGGAGGCAAGCACACAAGAGAAGCTCACAATGAATTCGAAAAACAACTGACATTTTCTAGCACCGGTCGCCATGGTGACGTACCACAATAAAGAACTGAGTTTCACGCCTTTTCTAGCGTGCGGAAGCGCAGCAGATGGACCTCGGCGCGTGTGGTCAAGCATTCGGAGTGACCACGGGTCACGACCCCCACCGAGTTTTTGGTCACTTCGACAATCACTGTCTGCTTAGCACGAGCTGCAGCGTATAAATCAAAGGGGCAGATGCTGTCAACAGCTGCTGTGCAATGAGGTGCAGGCAAATTGTCGCAAGGTGATGGATGCATGTCTTTTTACGCCCTTCAGATGGTCACTTCACTGTTGTATGAAGATGATTGTGCTCGTTTGGAAGTACGAATCTGGAAGTCGTTTATAGTGGTCTATTGTTGACCTTGTTTGCCATTAGACTCTTAAATTCGAGAGTTCAAATCCTGCCAAGTTTGATTAATTTGTCTTCTTCATTTTTCGATCGTGATATCACCTGTTAGGTTTCAATTATCAAGCCATATATTCCTATGTCTCTTCTTCCTGTAGGTCTGTAATGTAGGCCTAGTACTTGTTTAGGAAATCTTTCCATTCCTATTCTACTTGTAGGCCTGTAGTATTTCCAATTCTCCTATATTCCTCTATCTCAGCGTTTCTCAAACTTTTTTTAAGTGGGGACCACTTTTTAAAGTTAGAACAGTTCCGCGGACGACCTTACTCTTGTTCCCTTCGAAAGCAAATTTATCATTTTCGTAGCATATTTTAATGCCAGTATACTTATATTTTAAAATTGAATTAAGGTTCGCTACTTTGGTCCTCTGTTATGAATTCGGGTGGTCTCTGGCTGTGTTACAGGCGCGGCGCCAGATGTGCAGGGAAAAGATGTCGAGAAACACCACGTATATAGTGTTTTAAATCCCTCTTTTGTTGTTGAGACTAGAGTGGGAAGTCGAAAGATGGGTAGGGTAATACATTTCATAAAATGCAGTACTGGGAGAAAAAGTGAAATTCGATTGCCACGTGTCATTTCCAGACTCTGTGAGATTTTAAGCTATAGTGTGATACCCAATTCGTTTGAATTTTATTTTTTCTTCTGTCCTTTTTTTAAGGACCACAAGGGCGGACCTCGAGGATCACAGGTGGTCCGCGGACCATAGTTTGAGAAACGCTGCTCTATCTTATCGTGTATGTGATAGCTAGGAGGTTACGTTCATTTTCGGCTTTTACCCTTCAAAAATTTTCTAGAATTCCTTCAGTGAAGCAGCGTAACCCAGAGTGAGACAAGTGGCCAACAGGCTTGGAGCTCACATATTCAGTTTCTTTCAGTCCCGAACCCCTTGCGAGGGCGCGTTTTGCATACCTTTTAAATTTCTTCTCCCACTTCTCCCCTTTCTTTCAATTGATCGATTCCCTTTAGGTCTGTAATGTAGGGCTAGTACTTGTTTAGGAAGTCTTTCCATTCCTATTCTACATATATAATATTTCCAATTCGTCCTATATTCCTCTATCTTACCGTTAACAGGAAATACAACTTATACAATTTTAATCTTCTTATGTCATTTCTAATTGTTATTTCTTGTGCGTTCTTTTACCTATCTTAAAAATCCATATATTTGAGTTCCATGTAGAGTGGGGATAATCATAACCTTATAAAACTTAGGTTGAGTTTTCTTTGTCGAACGTTCTTTTAATAATTTTGCAAATAGCCTGGAACATAGGCCTATTTGATTTTCTGTCCGTCGAGTTACCTCTGTGGTAACGCGCCTGCCTCCAGACTAGCCAGACCGAGTTAGATTCTTTTTCAGAAATTTTCATGTAAAATGTCTATCTCCGGACTAGGAGAGATGGCGGTGCACAACTTCTAATCACTAAACTGTGCACCAATATGCCTGGGTTAAATCCCAAATCTCTCCGCAGTGCATATGAAGAGAAGGCATATGTCACTGTTGACAGTGATTCGTCCGTCGGATGGGGACGTTAAGCCTGGCGTCGCCCTTGGTGCTATTCGACAGGAGTACGCTATGTGCTGGTACCGGGTTTCCCATTCTCTCTTCCTCGCCTTCATCATCATCATCCTCACCCATTTCCTACACTACTTACAAGAACATTTACACACATACTCTCACCCTAGAACACGACATAACTCTTCACAGATACACATCCTGCATAACGTGACCCGTCGAAGTGGTGTGCAACTTGAAAATGGGTCACAGTTCTGCCATCTATGCTCAGTATACGAAATCCGAATCACGCGAGTGAAGTGGGTAGGCATTAGACACACACACACACACACATCCACACACATTTAATTTTCTTTCCATGTGCCCGTGATATGTTTTGCATTGTACTTAAACTGTACAATTTCACAGGAAGTGGCTGAGGCCTACTTTTGGAATTGTAAACATTCCTATTTTGTACAATTCACAAAAGGAAAGGCCACTTTCTTGTTTGAGTACTTGCTAAATTATCTGTGTCTTTTAATAGCACCGGTAATTCAAAACCCGATCAAAAAATCTGAATAAAATTGTTACGAAGCATGTAAAATATAGGTTATAGGCATACTAAGAAAGTATATTTTCATCTTCGTGACGTTACTTTTTTTCACAACAAATTCAGTTTCATCTGCAGCATGGAATGTCGACATTCCATCCCCTGGCTAATGGTGCGCCCAGAATTATGATTAATGAATAATAAATCATACAAAATCTACGTTGAGTGTACGAGCATGTTGTATTGCGGGTTATTCATGCAGTACAAATGACACCCCTCTTAAAAGGGCGAGGCAGAGAGGTGGTCTGTCATGAAATACAACACAGACCACAGATTTTGGGTCTGGCTCGTTTGTGCTTGATGCTCACTTTGAAGCCGCGGTGGTCAGTCGAAAGGTTCAGCATAAAAGGATCGGGAAGTATTGCGGTTAGACCGTCGCTTGTCACGCCTTGTCTGACCTTTTCGAAAGAAAGGATTCCAGGTTTCAGCTTTTCGCCGCAATGTGCTGTCTTCCTCTTTGGAATTGTGAATAAAACAATAAAGCATCTCGAGGGATTACAGATTTCCAACTGCAGAGACGTCGTGTTGCTTCAAGACTGTCTGGCTAGCGATGTGCAGCGTCAAAGGATGTCTTGAGTAAGCTATTACTGCAGCCACCATAAATCATGGGAGAATGGCTGTTTACTGCGGGGGGCTTGGGGGATTACTTCAAGCTCAAAGCTCGTATTTCCTATTTGTGTATGTATAAGTGAACCCACACATTACACAAGTATATTTAAATATGTACTGCGTTTTATCAGAAACATAGGAAGAGTTGAAAAGATGAGTTGTCATTCGACTATTGTTAGGAAAGTCGTCGTCGTCGTCGTCGTCGTCGTCATCATCATCATCATCATCATCATCATCATCATCAACAGAGATCGAAAGTTTAGGCATTATGAATCATTACAATAGGCAGGCAAAAAGGCATCATAAATAGCTAAAATAGGCAGGCAAGAAGGTATTATAAATAGCTAAAATACGCAATAAAAGGCAATTACAAAAACCTTGCACTAGACCCACAACCTTGCACTTTCCACAAAGGGATTTGACAGCAAGAAAAGCTTTACATAAGTCGAATGCAAATTGAGATTTTCGACTCGATATTGCAGTTACTGTTGGAAGCAAAGAAATCTTCTTCCCAGTAGCCTTGGAAAGTGCATTTTTGTGTTTGGTTGTACTGATATGTTGCGATATGAATTATTTAGCTAAAGTCGCGACGCTGTTATTCCCGGCGTGACTCCTCCTCCTCTTTGCTTACGTCTTAGGAAGTGAAGGTTCTATAAAGTCTAGATAGATAGTATCGTTAGCCATTTTTGTTCTTTCGTTGCCGAGCTACCATACGAGGAATATATTTGCCACACCGTTAAACATTATCATGTCGTAGCTCCTATGATAATAAATCAAACGCACTGTAATTCAGCAAATAATTGAGCAGCAAATAACGTCCTCGTGTGCTTTCTGCGAACGCCAACAAAAGAGCCAAAATGGCGGGCGATTATATTAAGTATTTATCAAGCCTTAAGAAATGAATAACGTCTTCATCAGCGAATCACAAGACGCACACGTTTAAATGTAGCCGACCTGCAACGCGATTGGTTGCCGGAAATTAGAGCAACGGGACTATGCAACAACGTCGCAATGAAAACTGAAAGAAAAATAACCGTTAAAAATAACGTTAGACCCGCACTCATTGTTACCTTGTCAAATAAACACAAGCGATAATTAAAACACTTACTGTTATACATTATTGCACGGCAGCATTCATTGTTGCAAAGAGAATATGAACTGACTGAAAGACAATAATATACATTCGGTGAAGTCACTTTCGTTGTAGCAGTTATAGAAATAAATTAAAATATACCTGTAGGCAATTTTTAATAATAAATTAATAAATAATAGATAAATAATCATATAAAGGCAAAAAAAAAAGCATTTCTTTTTTAAATTTATATTAGAAAAGGCAGAAAAGGGCAACATAAAACTCTGAAATTTCAATCACAAAGGTATAATTCGTACAGATTTACTTTCAAAATGAAGATGGATTTAACACATTTAAAAAGGCATTCTGCCAAGTTCCGGTCTCTGATCATCAGTAATAATTATTACAGTCCCGTCGCTCTAATTTCCGGCAGCCAATCGCGTTGCAGGTCGGCTACATTTAAACGTGTGCGTCTTGTGATTCGCTTATGAAGACGTTATTCATTTCTTAAGGCTCGATAAATACTTAATATAATCGCCCGCCATTTTGGCTCTTTCGTTGGCGTTCGCAGAAAGCGCACGAAGACGTTATTTGCCGCTCAATTATTTGCTGAATTACAGTGCGTTTGATTTATTATCATAGGAGCTACGACATGATAATTTTTAACGGTGTGGCAAATAGATTCCTCGTATGGTAGCTCGGCAACGAAAGAACAAAAATGGCGAACAATACTACCTACCTAGACTTTATAGAGCCTTCACTTCCCAAGATGTAAGCAAAGAGGAGGAGTCACGCCGGGAATAACAGCGTCGCGACTATAATACATCCTTTTCCTCCTTCCTAATTTAAGGTAGCTATGACTTGACACTTATGAAGAACAGGAATGAGAAGAAAACGGAGAAGAAAGTGGTACTGGCACTGTAGATCTGATGGTCGGTGGCAGACGGTGCAATTCCGCCCAAGGGCAGAGCTTCACACAAGGAGGGGATAGTGGATGCAGTCCCGTCCTGCACAAGATCGATAAGGCATACGTGACCTTAGATCCAGACTCTCGCGTTGGAGCGCCCAATGCAAAATGGGAGCCTGTTCGTTAAACCACGCTCAAGTGTAAACTTGGATATAATAACAACTGCCGGTATCCGGCCCGCTCACCTTGGATCAAGAAACATCATATCTCCGGAGAGTGGAAAGTAGTTCTCCTTCGTTCAGATATGTCATCTTGTGAGAAAGTTTGGAATGTCACTGAAGCGTTTGGGGTGAATTTCTCCTCTTTATTGTTAATAGTTGGTCTTCATGCCTTTTGCTGTGGTCCTACAATTAGGGCCTAATGATAATAAAATTAGTATTGTTTTAAAATATATAATTTTAGTTATTGCAAATACTGCATACATTGCCAGTCAGAAGTGTATGAATCCTAGTTGATTACGTTAACGTTCTGCAATGAAATGTTTGTACTAATTTCTTTACAAAATAATTTCAAATTGTTGAGAGAGTATTGCCCTTTATATAGGGTAAACTAGGGTCTGTTGGACAGTCGGGTATGTTGGACGCTCCGTACTTTAACGTGTTACCACGCCACTTGTGGGCACCACATTCAGCTAGAAGTCAATGACGGAAGTAGCCATGAGTGGGGCTACTTCCGTCATTGACTTCTAGCAGAATGTGTTGCCCACAAGTGGCGTGGTAACACGTTAAAGTACGGAGTGTCCAACATACCCGACTGTCCAACAGACCCTAGTTTACCCTATGCCTACTGTAAAGATGTAAGGCTAAATTTAGTAAAATCATTTCATTTACATCTTTTCTTAGAAAATAGAGAATTTTAAAGAATTTTGTTTCTTGAATCTTCTAAGAGATATGCTTAGGGGAGAGTCGGGTAGTATCGGACATCGGGTAATATCGGACAATGCGTTTCTTTCATCTACCACCATATGTTAGTACCTGAATGACATGGTTACGTTTCTCTATGCGACATCACAGAAACGTAACCATGTCAATTAGGTACTATCATCGTGTGGTAGATGAAAGAAACTCACTGTCCGATATTACCCGATGTCCGAAACTACCCGACTCTCCCCTACGTACTTAATTACAAATGGCTTTTAAGGAACCCCCAGGGTCATAGCCGCCCTCGCATAAGCCCGCCATCGGTCCCTATCCTGTGCAAGATTAATCCAGTCTCTATCATCATATCCTACCTCCCTCAAATCCATTTTAATATTATCTTCCCATCTACGTCTCGGCCTCCCCAAAGGTCTTTTTCCCTCCGGTCTCCCAACTAACACTCTATATGCACTTCTGGATTCGCCCATATGTGCTACATGCCCTGCCCATCTCAAACGTCTGGATTTAATGTTCCTAATTATGTCAGGTGAAGAAAACAATGCGTGCAGTTCTGCGTTTTGTAACTTTCTCCATTCTCCTGTAATTTCATCCCTCTTAGTCCCAAATATTTTCCTAAGAACCTTATTCTCAAACACCCTTATCCTCTGTTCCTCTCTCAAAGTGAGAGTTCAAGTCTCACAACCATACAGAACAACCGGTAGGGCCTAACATAAATGTTTTATAAATTCTAACTTTCAGGGTTTTTGACAGCAGACTAGATTACAAAAGCTTCTCAACCGAATAATAACAGGCATTTCCCATATTTATTCTGCGTTTAATTTCCTCCCGAGTGTCATTTATATTTGTTACTGTTGCTCCAAGATATTTGAATTTTTCAACTTCTTCGAAAAATAAATTTCCAATTTTTGTGTTTCCATTTCGTACAATATTCTGGTCACGAGACATAATCATATACTTTGTCTTTTCGGGATTTACTTCCAAACCTATCTAAGAGATAATTATGCTACTGGAGCTAAATGACAATTGTGAGCATTATGGAATGAAGATAAATGCCAACAAAACGAAGACCATGGTCATAGGAAGAAAAGTAAAGACGGTAAACTTGCAAATTCTAAATGAGGCAGTAGAGTAAGTGAACAGCTTCAAATACTTTGGGTTTATTATAAGCAGTAACATGAGCTGCTGCCAGGAAGTGAAAAGGAAAATAGCAATAGCAAAGGAAGCTTTTAATTGAAAAAGGAGCATCTTCTGCGAATCTCTGGAGAAAGAACTGAGGAAGAGACTAGTGAAGTGCTTTGTGTAAAGTGTAGCATTGTATGGGGCAGAAACATGAACATTACGACGAAGTGAAGAGAAACGAAGAGAAGTATTTGAAGTATTGGAGAAGAATGGGTTTCAAGATACGAGTATTTTGGATCATCTAAAGCAGTGGTTCCCAAAGTGGGGAGTCGTAATTTAAAAAAACAATAGTCTACAATATTGAGAGATAACAGTTCACGATTCATTCATTCATAGTGTTCTACCCAAGGGCAGGTCTTTCACTGCAAACCCAGCATTTTCCAGTATTTCCTATTTTCTACCTTCCTCTTTGTCTCCGCATATGATCCAGATATCTTAATGTCGTCTATCGTCTCATATCTTCTTCTGTCCCGAACTCTTCTCCCGTTCACCATTCCTTCCAGTGCATCCTTCAGAAGGCAGTTTCTTCTCAACCAGTGACCCAGCCAATTCCTTTTACTATTCGTGATCAGTTTCAGCATCATTCTTTCTTCACCTACTCTTTCCAACACTGCTTCATTTCTTATTCTGACTGTCCACTTCACACATTCCAGTCTTCTCCATAGCCACATTCCAAATGCTTCTGTTCGCTTCTCCGCACTTCGTCGTAATGTCCATGTTTCTGCCCCATTGTGGGGAGTTATTTATTTTGCTTGTCTAGTTCTATTGGTGATTCGGTTTTTATGTGCCTCTGGTGATTTTCCCCGTAGGTGTCAGATACAGCATTTCGTCTCCCTTTTCAAGATTATGAACAAGACCAAATGTGGTTCGATGTATTTGTGTTTAATTGAATTGAATTGGTTTTAATTGTTTGTTTAGTGACTAGTGACTACTCTATTAGCTATTTCTTGGTTATACGACTATTTAGAGAGTAAAAGACATAAAACTAATAGTGCATGGTCCATCGCATAGCTCAGTTGGCTAAGGCGCTTGTCTGCCGTTACGGAGTTGTGCTCGGGCGCGGATTCGATTCCCGCTTGAGCTGAATATCTAGCTAGGTTTTTTCCGAGGTTTTCCCCAACCGTAAGGCAAATGTCAGGTAATCTATGGCGAATCCTCGGCCTCATCTCGCTACCACCAATCCCACTGACGCTAAATAACCTAGTATTTTATACGGCGTCGTTAAATAATCAATCTCCCCGCCCCTCCCCAAAATAGTGCATGGTATTTAACAAAGCTAATGCAGAAGTTTGCAATCATTCATCTGTTAAGTTAGATATCATCTGAGTACATCAGACTGGACCGTCATCAGGAAGGTACCAGGACCCGGTACGTACCCGTTTTTTGATTGGGTTAGTCCGCTTTTCTACCCGAAATTTTTCCACGAAATGGTAATCCGTCTCGGAAGCACTTGAATTCTATTCTTCGTCATTCCGCGAAGTTATACTCGTACGTTTGCACCGCCTGCCTGTCAGAAAGTGAGTTGCCGGCCACCTGCTGCCACGGAGAACCACAAATAAAAGCATCCTCATTACAGCGACTCAATGGACGAGCCCGCTGCGTAGTAAAAGAGTTGTAAAGATTTAAATCCCTAGAGCTCAGCATTCACGGCAGAGCCTCTTACACCTTCGAGGGGGAGGGCGAGCTGCTATAATGGGCGGAAGTCTTAAGATGACCCCCTAGACCGCAGACCGGGCGCATAGTCCACTGCTTTCATATCATTTCTTTTATGTCCTAGCAAGTTAAGTCAAATTAGGGTGGTATCAAAGGTTCTTTCTGTGATTTTCCAGGCGCTGGCTATGCTATATTAGTAATTTATGTATCAGGGCGAAATAAAGATGTTTATAGCGAGGTCTATGGGGTTGCTGTCGAGGATTTCTGGTCCGAGGTTGCAAGTGGCTCGAAGTTTAAACATGAAATTTCGCCAAAGGGTCATACATTATTTTGTGGCGGTGCTAGTCCATAATTGCGCCGTGGCGTCGTGGTCTAAGGCATCTGCCTAGGACTCGCGTTACAGAATGCCCGCTGGTTCGAATCCTCATGGGGGAAGAAATTTTCTCATGAAATTTCGGCCAGTGTATGGGACCGGTGCCCACCCAGCATCGTGGTGCACTTGGGGAGCTACGATAGATAGCGAAATCCGGTTGCGAATGCCAGCTATAACGACTGGAGGGATCATCGTGCTAACCACACGATACCTCCATTCAGGTTGGATGATCGTCCACCTCTGCTTCGGCATGTGGGCGTGAGGCCAGCAGTCGGCTGGTCGGTCTATGCCCTTCACGGGCTGTAGCGCCTCGAATTATTATTATTATTATTATTATTATTATTATTATTATTATTATTATTATTACTACTACTACTACTACTACTACTACTACTACTACTACTACTACTACTACTACTAGTCCATAATTGAATAAATTAGAACTTTTTGATTAGAGTTTTAAATTAAAAGTTCGCTTTGTGTTTGTATGTCTTAGAGCGTGTTTTATTTTGGGATCTAGGGACTGTGTATAGGCTACTAGAAAAAAAATACCTACGTAGAAAAACAATTATTGGTTGAGAGAGGCCATGCATAATGATAATAAACAATGTTCTGTTATGTTGGAAATGATGTCGCGATCTGTTGAAACGAAATTCCTTCTGGAGTTGTTATTAAAACCAAACAAGCTGAAGATAAGTTGTTGCCAATTAAATAAATATAAGTATAAGTAAACAAACGACATACTTTTTTTATCCTAGGCCTATAAAAGTTTTTTTTAGGTTCGCAAATGTACCTCTAATGGGCTGTATTACATAATAATATCGTATCCATGGAGAAATTTAAGAATATTATGGACTAACCGCACACAAAATAATTAGAACGCTTTAATAGGCCAACTTCAACTGTTTACCGGGCACTTATTTGATGCAAAGTAGAGATATTATGCATTACAGTATTGAGTGAAGGTTTGCCTCCTTGGTAGTTCAATTGGCAGAGCTATGGCTTACGGCTGAGAACTCGGGTTCGAATTCCGGTGATGGCGAACACAGTCATGAGTACTAAAAATTTTTGTCGTAGAATACGTCTTTTCCCGCACCGAGTACGGGCACTCGTTCCGGAATCAATATGATACAAAAAATGACTAACTTTCGAATGCTTACTGTAACAAGACTATGGACCACCGAGCGAGATGCCGTAGTAGTAAAGCACTGGACTCACATTCGGGAGGTTCCGGGTTCATTTCCCGGTTCTGGCCGATACTGTTGAGAATAAGACATATATGTTTATATAATGTTCTTCCTTTAGAATCGCTTATCCTAACACCCGTCAAAGAATGGTGTCTTCCTTCTACATCACCATGCATGTATTAAGCCTCACAGAGGAAATGTGGAATAGATATTGAGTCATCACCTCACATTCTGCAGAATTGTCCACTTTTAAGCCACATGAGCCATCGAAACTTCGGGAAACGCTTGTTGTCTCCCGAGGAGATTCAGGAAATCAAACCCAGCACCATCATGAAGCTGGTCACCTACTGCGGTCTCCTGCTAGTCTATGGAGGGGACACAATGGACAATTCGTGCCTAAGTGCTTCATTAGTTGCTTATTTCTTCCGTAGTTTTGCCTTTTCGGGTTTTTCCATTTCTTACTAGAAATACTAGAAAGACAGAACACGAAAATCCTTTGACGTGGGGTTGGCAGGAGGATGGGTCTACCTGTAAGGATATTACAAAGAAAATTGACGACACTTTCACATCAAAGACGGCATTCGAACAGAGACTCAACTCAGCTTCACAACGAAGCAGGTCCTACCTCAGATAATACAGTGCTAGGACGCGGGCGTACCACTCTGCTAACTCTGGTTCGAACCTTGACGTTGACTGGAGTGATACTTGTGAAAGACAAGATCGGAGGATGACAATTCTTTTCAGGGTTCTTCAATAACACAGAAAGTCAATTTTTAGGGTAAGATGTACGAATTTCGGTAATGTCCAGTGTAGAAGATCGGCCAGCCACCGATATGCAATACTCATTCATGAATCATCAGGCAGCGCATTTTCATTACCAAACAAGTTAGGAAAGTTATCGGTTAGTATATCCTGAAGTTTTAGGGTTAAAACTCTGACCCTAAATGCTTACGTCAGGAGACGCTACGAAAGGTATAACTTAGTTCTGTATATAATAATAATAATAATAATAATAATTATTATTATTATTATTATTATTATTATTATTATTATTATTATTATTATTATTATTATTATTATAATGGAGCATGACAACTGTAAGTGGGATTGCTACTAAACTGAAATGGTTTGTCCAGCTACTTTCTAACCATATAAACGCATTAACAATGCAAAACTAGCTCTGTACAAAATATTAGTGCTACAAAGGACAGAAAATATAATTAGATCTGTACAAAATATTAGTGCTACATATGACAGAAAATATAATTAGATCGATAATAATACTGAACTATTAATCTATATACACTATATATTATAGAACATAATAGTAAACATGATACACATTAACTGTAAATACTATAGGCCTATATACTCGTCTAATAACGAAATCAACTCCGTTACGGTGAACAAAAACATACGTTCTGAGATTATGGAATTCGTATCTTTTACTATGATTACTTACTTACTTACTGGCTTTTAAGGAACCCGAAGGTTCATTGCCGCCCTCACATAAGCCCGCCATAGGTCCCTATCCTGAGCAAGATCAATCCAGTCTCTATCATCATATCCCACCTCCCTCAAATCCATTTTAATATTATCCTCCCATCTACATCTCGGCCTCCCCAAAGGTCTTTTTCCCTCCGGCCTCCCAACTAACACTCTATATGCATTTCTGGATTCGCCCATACGTGCTACATGTCCTGCCCATCTCAAACGTCTGGATTTAATGTTCCTAATTATGTCAGGTGAAGAATACAATGCGTGCAGTTCTGCGTTGTGTAACTTTCTCCATTCTCCTGTAACTTCATCCCTTTCAGCCCCAAATATTTTCCTAAGCACCTTATTCTCAAACATCCTTAACCTATTTTCCTCTCTCAAAGTGAGAGTCTAAGTTTCACAACCATAAAGAACAACCGGTAATATAACTGTTTTATAAATTCTTTCAGATTTTTTGACAGCAGACTGGATGATAAAAGCTTCTCAACCGAATAAGAACAGGCATTTCTCTTTTACTATAATTGCCAGTAAAAATTTGTTTAAGCTAAGAACATGTTCTTCCTAGGTCACATGACGTTACAGGGACAAATAATAATAATAATAGTAATAATAATAATAATAATAATAATAATAATAAAAATCAATATACAAATTATCAATATTGACATTTTACACATAGACATACAAATAATTCATATATCAAACCCTATCCTATTGCGTTGAACGAAAATATATATTTTGAGGTTATGAAATGCAAATCTTTTACGAACATCACATAAAATTTGTTTAAATTAAGAGAATATTCTTTCTACTGGGGCATATTTATAATACATTACATCATTGTTATTTAATGACATCGTGCGTACCTGCTTGCAATTCACCCTGCTTATGCATCCATGTGACATAATAGATGTACCAGAAGAAACTACTCGATCCGCTGTACGTTTTGGAACAGAAATCTGCTGCGTTATCATTATATTGAATTCCATTACCGAACCGAGGCACTCGTTTAAATCTGCTTGGCAATTCGGGGCAGTAATTCTTCTCAATTCATCATATCCCATGGGGTGATCAAGGTGTTCGGGATAATGCACCACAATTCGAAATGCTGTGTTATCTGGTGACCGTTATAGATCCATCTATGTACTAGCCTCGGGGCTGAAAAGCCACCCGATTCACTATTTCATCCTTACCTCCTGGGAGTTGTACGCTTAGTGAACCTGCCTGTATGGTACACATGCGGAAATAATTCCGTTTTAGTTTGCCAATTTTATCTTCTTCTTCTTCTTCTTCTTCTTCTTCTTCTTCACATGTTAGATCTAAGGTCCGTTGCGGCTCATTAAAACTTTTGTGCCCATCTCTTTTTCGATCTTCCTATATTTATTTTTCCTTCCTGGCTGTATTTAAGTAACTTCTAAACTTCAGGTGTTTAATTATTGTCGTCTTACAACCACCATTCCTAAGTCGATCTCTTCTGGTACCGGTAACTCCGACTACTGGTCTCAAAATGCGAATTTTATCTGCTTAAATTCTACTTGTGTCTCTTTCTTTAAATGACATACTTCACTTCCATAAAGACAGCTTGTTACAGCATTGTTTTGGCCTATAAAATTATAATCTTGTATCTGGCCTCGTTTTTCCTCTTAAATTATTTTGATGACGCCACATATGTAGGCCTAATTGAAGTTTTCAAATTGAGTACAAACGACATTTTATTTCCTCTTGTACTGTTTTAATAGACTATAAACATGTTGCACGTACTCTGTTTTATATTTTATTGAACTCTGTTGGTTGAAAATGAAAGTGGAACATTCAATTTAGGCTATAGAATCTAGGCGGTTATGGGAAAATGTTATATTGCTAAGCGTCAATTAATGTTTCTTTTTCTGTTTCTGTGAAATTTTAATTTGGCGTTTGCAACGTTTTTCCGCTTAGCTTTTTAATTGTTTATATAAATTTCAATTATGTAGGCTATGATAGGCCTATGGCAATCTAAAAAGTCAATGTATTACCGTAACTAATTCAATGATTGTCATTAAGGACTAACTTGTATCTTCCTGGTATAGAACTCATTAAATATATATAAATTTTTTTTATAGAAATTATAAAATTAGAGTCTATAGACTATATTTATGATTCTATTTAATTCATATAGCCCTTTCTTGTATTGTATTGTATTTATTAACATTCCATGATATTCATACATTGCTTACAGCTAGAATATGGAGCAAGTAAAAACATTTAATACTATTATAAAATCTTAATTTATAGTCACAGTCTAGATGAAATATATACAGACGAGATTTACAATATAGTCTACTAGTACAACACATAGTTTTAGTATCAATTTCATGAAGTGTTATTGAATGTCATGAATTCACCTACAGAATAGAAGGCGTGAGAAATTAGGTACTTCTTTAATTTGGCCCTAAATAATTTTATGTTTTGAGTTTTATTTTTATTATATCGATAGGGAGGCTATTAAAAATTTTTACTGCCATATAACACACTTCTTTTTGATAGCACGATAGACTTGCCGATGGAGTATGAAAGTCATTTTTTTGACGTGTATTTATGCTATGAACTGTTGAATTAGTTACAAAGTTTTCACGATTACATACGGGAAAATTATTAATGAAAAGATATACTGACAAGCCATGGGCATTATTTGTACTTTTTTGAAAATATTCCTACACGATTTCCTAGATTTGGCACCTACTATTATTCTAATTACTCTTTTTTGTAATAGAAATATACTGTTACTATCTGTGGAATTTCCCCAGAATATTATTCCAAAACTTATTACCGAGTGAACGTATGCAAAGTATTTGCATAGATCTAATAGCAAAACAAGCTGAATTTAGTTTGGAGCTGAATTTAGTCGGTAGATGTTCTTCTTTGTAAGCGATAATGCTCTGGTCATGTGCAAACGTTAAAGTAAATATAAAATTACTGTACCACGGTTAAAATTTGTATCGAAACTGGCTTTGTTCTTAGTCCAATATAGTATATTTTTGCAGTTACTGTAGAAGACATCTTCGGGTTCTTGCAACTAGTTGTTGAGTACTGCGCATGCCACCCATGTCGAACAGGTATGAGCAGTGCCGCACAGTGTGTGCACATCTCCACACCCTCCAGAGTTCAAAGAGCACGCGACTCTTTGTGGATCTGCTGCAGGTTCCCAGTCGTCTTACTGAGCACATGATGAAGTTTGTTTGCACTTGTGAAGACCTGCAGACTACACGCAGTATCGCAAAGATATATTATTACAGTGTGAAAAATCAATTGGTTCGTGTCACTATTTGGAGTTTTTTTTTTTTCGAGGAGACGTTTCTTTGAAAGAATTTTAGCCATTCTTACAAGATAGGCCTACTTTACGAAATAGCATAATAGACATCTAAATATAATTGCTTTGCTTGATTGAAGGGCTATGACTGAGCCCGGAAGTTCATGCATTTATTTTGGCTAAAATAGACAGGCAAATATATATATTATTTTGATGTACCGAAGTACATATGATATTTCCATGCAGATATTCTGCGTCATCTTACGATGAAAGAGTAATGGAACGGAGAAAAATTCTCTCCGGCGCCGGGATTTGAACCCGGGTTTTCAGCTCTACGTGCTGATGCTTTATCCACTAAGCCACACCGGATACCACCCCGGCGCCGGACAGAATCGTCTCAGATTAAGCTCCAACTCTTGGGTTCCCTCTGGTGGCCGCCCTCTGCACTACGTCATAGATGTCTATGAACGTGGGACCGAAGTCCACACATGTGCTGAGGTGCACTCGTTATGAGTGACTAGTTGGCCGGGATCATCGTATGATGACGCAGAATATCTGCATGGAAATATCATATGTACTTCGGTACATCAAAATAATATATATGGTATGCGTAAATCACTTCGCGATTTAAGACGGCGCTTATTCCGTCGGATCCCGGCCAACTAGTCACTCATAACGAGTGCACCTCAGCACATGTGTGGACTTCGGTCCCACGTTCATAGACATCTATGACGTAGTGCAGAGGGCGGCCACCAGAGGGAACCCAAGAGTTGGAGCTTAATCTGAGACGATTCTGTTCGGCGCCGGGGTGGTATCCGGTGTGGCTTAGTGGATAAAGCATCAGCACGTAGAGCTGAAAACCCGGGTTCAAATCCCGGCGCCGGAGAGAATTTTTCTCCGTTCCATTACTCTTTCATCGTAGGCAAATATATGTTTACTATATGCTGATGATGTTAAATTGTATAAAGTCATTGACAAACAACAAGACGTTTTTGATCTACAGCAGGATTTGGATAGACTATATAGATGGAGTATTGATAATTTTCTTCTGTTAAATCTTAATAAATGTTGCTTTATGACGTATTCTAAAAATAAGACAGTTGCTCAAAATTCGTATGAAATTAATGGTGTGAAGTTACCTAGAGTAGAATCATTTAAGGATTTGGGTATTTATTTTACACAAAACTTATATTTTAAAATGCACTTAAATCACGTGGTAATTGATGCATATAGAAAATTAGGATTTATAATCAGAAATACAAAAGAATTAGAAAATATACATACTATTGATACTCTATATGAAACTCTAGTTAGGAGTAAGCTAGAGTATTCGTCTGTAATATGGTCACCTCAGTTCCAGTCCCATCAGATGCAAATAGAAAGGATACATAAAAGATTTTTACGTTATTTATATTTTAAAAAACATCAAGTGTCGTCTTATGACAAGCAAATTTCATATAATCAGTTACTTTTTGAATTTAATTATAAAACTTTAAAATTTCCACGATTAATAAATAGTCAAATTTTACTCTATAAGACTGTTAACGGTATATTGAATAACTGTGATTTTCTTAAATTCCTTCAGTTCAATGTAAAAAAACAGAATTACGTCATAGGCAACCTTTTGTTATACCCATTCCTAGAACTGTTTTCTTCAAGATCTCTCCATTGTTTGTTATGTGTAATACTTACAACTCTCTGTCTTTAAACTGTGATTCTCAATTAGATTTTAGTTTAATAGTTGAAAAATTGCATACAATATTAAAAAGAATTGTATTTCCTTAGATATTTAAATTATGAAGAAGTGTATTATAATGTTTTTACTCTAGTTTTTAAATAATTTTGCATCATTATATTCACATTTGGCACTATATTAACTGCAATATTATATTCTAGCATCTATTACCGTTATGTATTTTCTTTCTTTCGTTTGTGTTGTTTGTTTTGTTTTTCTTATTATGTATTTTGTGTATACACCTGTGTAAGCCACCTGTACTAGGAAGCCTGCTTCTGTTGGTGGTGGATTAAAAAAAATAGGTATTTAAAATTTAGGAAATAGGCAGTAACATAATGGAAATAAGCATTTAAAAATTACGAAAATATGCAGTAAAATCATCAGAATACTAATTTAATATAGACTATTTAATAAACTTGTGTATTACATTTCAATACCGCCTGTCAGAGAGAATGTTTTCCATTAGGCCTATGAAAAAAGATCGTTATACTTCCACCGAAGTGACTGGATCATATTTAAGATATGATATTGTGGATGGACTCATATCGGTAACAATAGAGCAAACTAATATTATGTTAATCCTGTTAATAGCTTTCAATACGATTCGATCTGTTACAGAATTTGTTCTTTTTCATCTCTGCATTCTTTCCTTGGAATATGTAGAAACTTAACCTCTCACGGTCTTACTAATAAAAACTCTTACACAGCCGTTTAACTGTCGTATACTTACACAATGAATAGCTCGTTTATAAGTCGTGTGTAAATTCCTTACTAATAATCACTACATACGTCGAATATAACAGTACAATTGTTACACAGCTACGTCATAGATTCGTCATTACTTCATTACGAAAGGCAGACTGATAGAATATCTGAGGTTCTCTATTGCATCCGATAGAGCGCTCTAGTGTGCCGCGCTAAGTATCGTTAGTACAACTGAGCCTGATCGATTACCGCGCTATATTTTGGCCAAAGAGTACAGCTACAGCAATATCATTCTAATTATTCTATGCTGTTTGTTTTGTTCTTCTGTGGTTACAAGGCACCCATCATCATAAAATGACAATCGATACGAACAGCTATTAGAGTGGAGGCCGTTTTTTCTTTATACAATGCTTAAACAAGGGGTTTCGTGTATATAACTACTGCAAAGCAATTCCAATGTATAGTTACAAACTGTTTATACATCCATCGCTTATGCATGGTTTATTAGTAACGTTTTCTGTCTCAAATCAGCATAAGTCCCGTATAAAAACTATACACGGTTTATTAGTAAGACCGTCAGACGATAGAAACCAACTGAATCAGGGTGTGATACAATAGCGGCAACTGGTCACACCAATCCTCTGGGGCGACTGATAAGCTTAGGGCTTGTTTGTACGCGTGTCACAACAAATAATTTAAATATCTTTATGTGGAATGAGATTCTCAATAGAGATCCCCATTATTAAAAAATATCGTTTGATTTTGTAACAGATGCACATATATAAATTAAAATATTGTTTTCATTTATATTTGAAATATATTCGAAATTCTTACAATTTTTTTCTTGTACACATAATAGCAGAAAATATCTATCAAGTGCAAAAAAATAATATAAATATAAGACCTTAAACCTTACAATAGAAGTAAAATAGGCAAAATAAAAGACAATATAAAATCTCGTTCTACCTTCCCGAAATGTAAGGAAACGTGTTTTTCTCTATTAAATTCCTTTTGTAAATATATCAAGTTTAAGAAAGGCATTTTGCCTAACTTCCGCGCTCTAGAACTTATAACAATTTCCAAGTTACGTATTTACAATATTCCCCGTAAATATATTCCTTAACAGGGTGCTCCTGATCAGGTCTTTGGCGCCATTGAAGACGAAAAATACTTTTAGAGTGGAGCAAGAGAGTGTGCATATTTAATGAATAAAAGACAAAGCCATCCCCTATATAGTCTACGCCATGTAGGCGCCTGGGCCGTGCTTTCTTGACCTCGACACTAGAATGAGGTAGTGTGATCGGCGCCTGGATTTTCACCCCCGGGAAGGAGCCGATATTCAGTCTGATAGGAGACTGAATTAATCTCGGGGCTGTTCTGCAGTTTAGGAAAAGAAAAAATCTCGTGACCATCCAGAATCTTTCAATCCACAGACACTTGCTCTACTAACAGGTCTACCCGGCCATTCTCGTCATTCTATAATAATGTGTTAAAGTTCTTGTGGATAAATATTATCTTGTGCAAAGAAGAGGTCTACCTAGACAATGGACAGTTGTGCAGGTATTGCAGTTCTTTTTGCGAGTTTGTGTATTTTTTGTTGTATTTTATGTTTGCGTGACAAATTATCCAGGTTACTGTTATCGTTAACTCTTAAATTGCTTAATAATAATAATAATAATAATAATAATAATAATAATAATAATAATAATAATAATAATTTATTTATTTATTTATTTTATTTATTTATTTAGAATATTAACGTGCAAAAACAACAGCACAAGGCCAATTACAGTTTTGCACGATACAAAACAGAACAAAACAACAAATGATGATGAGAATGAATGATAGAAAATGGCAATGAGATGAAATACAAACAATATAATGGTCTACATCAATCATTGATCAAATAATAATTATAAAATTATAAAATTAGTACAATGAGAATTGAAATAATGGAATGGTCTACATGAATCAATAGACCAAATGCAAGAAATATATGGACAAATAATTATTAAAATTAGATCAGTGAGTTAAAACTCAAAGATATACTACACATTAAATGGATCCAAGTTGAATCCATGCAAATTAGCATATTTAATGCATCTGCAGACCGGAGAGAGAGATTTAGGATTCTTATTATAAAACAATTTATGAAATCTTAAACCATTAGCAGGAATACGAAGACTGATATTGCTTATGAAAGATTCACAATCAATATCACCCTTAATGACTTTGCAAAAAAATAAATAATAATAATAATAATAATTTATTTATTTATTATTTCATTTATTGCTAGTAAGTTTCAAACGAAAACAAGTTAATACAATATAATGTAAACTACTCCACTCCCGAATGAGTAAGACTCGTGCTTAGAAGGGGATTCCAATACAAAGAAAAATAAAATTGAGAGTGAATAAATTAGATTGAAAAGTGTTAAATATCTAAACCCAACTATAAACCCAATACACTTTTTTTAATTTTTTTTTATTAATTTGGAGATGATTAGTAGTTAAAATAATATTAGAATAAAATTTGTTTCAATAATCTAGGGCCTTGACTCATGCTACGATAAAAAGCTGCACTGGTTTTACATTTAGGTTCAGATAAACGCAGATAATTCATATTTTTATTTCTATATTTATGTATATACCTTTCAGACTTATTAAGATTTCTGTGAAAATATTTTAATAAAGTAAAATAATAAATTTGTTTAATGTTGAAAACTTTGAAATGTTTAAACAACAGTTCAGTTGAGTAATCTTTCTGCTTTTTTAAACAAATTTTTAATACTTTTTTCTGTAGTAAAATTAACGGATAAAGGTTGGATTTGTAAGTTCCACCCCAACCTGTAATATCATACATAAATATAGATTGAAATAATGCTAAATAAATTGTACGTAAACAGTTAATTGACAAAATATTTCTTAGAACAACTAAGTAGTATAATGTTTTACGTAATTTATTAAAAATATAATGAATATGATTATTCCATTTTAAATGATTATCAGTAATTATACCTAAGTATTTAACCTCATTAACTTCATTAATAACTGAACAATTGCAATTTATATCGGAACAGTAATAATAATAATAATAATAATAATAATAATAATAATAATAATAATAATAATAATAATAATAATAATAATAATTTATTTATTATTCATTTATTTTATTGCTAGTAAGTTTCAAATGAATACAAGTTAATACAATAAAATATAAACTAGTCCACTCCCGAATGAGTAAGACTCGTACTTAGAAGGGGATTCCAATAGAAAGAAAAATAAAATTGAGAGTGAATAAATTAGATTGAAAAGTGTTAAATATCTAAATCCAACTATAAACCCAATACAATTTTTTTTAATTTTTTTTTATTAATTTGGAGATGATTAGTAGTTAAAATAATATTAGAATAAAATTTGTTTCAATAATCTAGGGCCTTGACTCATGCTACGATAAAAAGCTGCATTGGTTTTACATTTAGGTTCAGATAAACGCAGTTAATTCATATTTTTATTTCTATATTTATGTATATACCTTTCAGACTTATTAAGATTTCTGTGAAAATATTTTAATAAAGTAAAATAATAAATTTGTTTAATGTTGAAAACTTTGAAATGTTTAAACAACAGTTCAGTTGAGTAATCTTTCTGCTTTTTTAAACAAATTTTTAATACTTTTTTCTGTAGTAAAATTAACGGATAAAGGTTGGATTTGTAAGTTCCACCCCAACCTATAATACCATACATAAATATAGATTGAAATAATGCTAAATAAATTGTACGTAAACAGTTAATTGACAAAATATTTCTTAGAACAACAAAGTAGTATAATGTTTTACGTAATTTATTACAAATATAATGAATATGGTTATTCCATTTTAAATGATTATCAATAATTATACCTAAGTATTTAACCTCATTAACTTCATTAATAACTGAACAATTGCAATTTATATCGGAACAGTAATAATAATAATAATAATAATAATAATAATAATAATAATAATAATAATAATAATAATAATAATAATAATGCTTCAAAATCTGTAGCAGTAGTAGTATAACTTACATAAATAGAAAACTGTAAAATATTTCTGCATTTTTTCCTTCCTTTACAGTATTTTAATTTTCTTTCACACTACATTTTTTGTGCCGATCTGTTGTCTAGTCATTACTAAGTAGGCACGCAGTAAGCAATAGCTCGCAACTCGTTAATGTTATTTGGGCCATTTCTAAACGTAAATAAAGGAGTAAAAACGTTACACATTGCTGCCCACAATGCACTGTTTTGGAAAGAAAGACGTATTTTTAAAAGAACCTTTTACGATTTAAAGTTCGAGCTGAAAAGAAAGAAAGCAGAGATGTCTGATGGATGAGGAAATGTTTTGTTTGAACTTTTTGTGTTGTAGCAAATGGGATTCAAAATTCAACCAGCCAAATAACCACTTCATTGTCACATCAACACAACTGGCTCTGTCTTGTCTAAATTTGTACACGGGACCTGTCCCAAAGAGAAAATCTATTGTGTCTATTTATTCACTCTGTCATTACAGAACGTTGGGAAATATGATTTTAAAGGTTTCCAGAAAATATTCGTTTTAAGCAAACTTTAAGTTGGAAAAGTCGTTTTGAGTACTCCATAGCTGATTTTTGTCAATATTAGTGGGGATTTGTCATATTCAGTATTTAGGAGTCAATTTATCCGGAAATTATGCACATGATATAACAATTTTATTGAAAATAACACCCTATAGCTCTCCACTGGAAAAATAATCACACTAGGTTGTTTTTGTGACTTTATTACGCGGAATAAAATAGGAAATTAGACAGTTCACTAAGTAGTCAGGTACAACATATATATTCTTTACGGTATAATAAAACACGCTTTACGGCCGTCATTTGTTTACCGCATAGGCCTATACAGTCAACTGAAAATAGCGGCTCCGTTCAAACGTTTTGGTGAAGTTAACATAGTGAAATAGAATTTTAATAAGTCAATATTTTATTGTATTAGAGCACTTTATTTCTTCAAATCTTTATATACTTTGTTCTGTTTTTATCACCTCCCTACCATTTGTTTCTTTGTCTGCCTACACTTCAAACTGAAAATTCTTTACGGTATTATAGAACATGTTTTGCGATCGTCATTTGTTTACCACATAGACAGTCAACTGAACTCCGTTCAAACTTTTTTGGTGACGCTAACATTAGTGAAATAGAATTTTAGTAAGTCAATTAATGTGTTATTGTATCAGAGTTCTTTATTTTTTCAAATATTTATATACTTTATTCTGTTTTTATCACCTCCCTACCATTTGTTTTCTTGTTTGCCTACATTTAAAACTGAAAATTCTTTACGGTATTGTAAAACATGCTTTGCGATCGTCATTTGTTTACCACATAGACAGTCAACTGAACTCCGTCCAAACATTTTGGTGAAGCTAACTTTAGTGAAATAGAATTTTAGTAAGTCAATATTTTATTGTATTAGAGTACTTTATTTCTTCTAATCTTTATATACTTTCTTCTAATAGTGTAACAGTCAATTAAATCCGACTCGAGTGTTGATTTTCTGTAGATAAATCAAAACCTCTAGTCAGATTACTGTTGATAAAAATTCTTGTCAAGTAATAATATGGGCTTGGAAAGCCAATACGATCGTCAGGAAGGTAACCGTGCGCCAGTGACCCCCTACTGCACCCAACTCACCTTTTTTTCATTTCATGTCACACAAAGGGCGCGTCCTACAATTTAAAGTCCAATAACGTATATTACAATTCAACCCACGGACGCAATTCATAAAGAAACCAACGTCCTTATGCAGTTCTTCCTCTGCAGACGTACAATTATCACGTAAATATAGCTTTGTTCAGTGTTGGTAATAAGAAGAAAGGAATTAACGCCTGTTCCAACGGGACAGGCAGGCTCGTACAAAGCAAATTGCATTGACACTTCGTAATGCTACTCGGAATACAAATACGCCACCGTGTCACTAACACTGTTTGCATTTTCTCCTCCCCTCTCTCTGTTTGGCGATTCCTGGTACAATCCGGGGTAATAAACCTTTCCCCATTGGCCTATTCTCAACCAGGAAGTCATCAGCATACACTTGCCCCAAATATTTGTGTACACGTTCTTCAACAGGTGGTGGGTAGAGTGTTGCATTGTGTGCTTGGCATGGAGGTTGAAGGACTGGGACTGCACCCAGCCATCGCGATGTTACTGATTCCGAGAAGCTATCAGTAGAGTCATTATCACCACCGTCATCGTCATCAACGACATCAAGGTGAACTTCTTGCTCCGCTCCGGTTCACAATGCATTCTCCCAAAGTGTTCTGTTCTTCCGATGTCGACCTTTCAATTTATAATTCATTGCTCATTGTTTCAAGCTGTCGAATGTGGTTCAGAATACCGTAATTCTGACAGTTATTTTTATAATCACTGATGGAGGAGGCGGGAACTGGAAAGAAGGACAAATTTGGCGTTTAAGAGCTGGAAGATGTAGCAGTTCGTCATAGACAGTCCTTAAAATTAATCATTTGTTTTTATGTCTTCTTTTATTCCGGGTAATTGAAGTATGAAGTCTGTTTTAAAACATGGTTAAGCTTATCTGTTGAAATATTTGATCTTGCTGTTCCTTTTCCTTTGAACGTAATCACTTCTGTTGCTATTTTACAATTACAGAAAATATGCTGTAATTAATTTTATTTTATGTGAAACGTCTTTAGGCTACTCGACCTACAAGGAGAGAAAAATTGTAACATGAATTTTTTTTTCAGTAACATATGACGTTAGTTACGTATGGAAACCATAGGCAAATAACATAGAAAGATCTCAAACTCAATGAAAGCTATACATTCGAGAGACTACGCCTACTGAAATTTATAAACGAATGTTCCAGCCAATGGCGGCAAAAATCAGAACTTCATCTCATGTTACACAGCTCGATCGGTATTACAGGTATCTCTAAAGCTTTTTAACTTTAATTGTTTAAATATTGAGATAATTTAAACAATTAAAGTTAAAAAAACTTTAGAGAAAGGCATATGTTTTGAAAGCATAAGAAAGAAGTTAAAATCTTCTATTAACTTTACTTAAATTAATACACCTAAACCAACAACAAGACCAGATAAATCCTAATACCTAAAAAAATATATATAAAAAATTACCATAATAATTATAACGAAAAATAGATTCTCTTGCTATAATTATTAATACACCGATTCATAATCTTAATAAAATTATACCAAAAGAAATTAAATCAGTACCAAATAAGTAACTTAGTCCTCCCCAATAAAATAAACCAGATATAGAAAATATAAATAAAAAAATATGCAAACAATATTATTATTAGTGGTATTTTTCATATTACTCCCTAAAGTAAATTCGAGTGGGATTTAACTATTACACGATTAGAAGAAAGTACCTATATAATGATTGGAAGAAATAAAGCACTCTAATACAATAAAATATTAATAACTTACTAAAATACTAAACTGTCTTGAAAACGTATTATTGTACCGTCTCATCATTACAAATATTTCGCTAGATGGCAGTAGTGTGTTATGATCAGCTGGTATCTTGTTACAAGTTGTGCCAACTAAGACATTTAATCATTATTGAACTCTATGAACGATTACATGGCAGGACATGTAGCACGTATGGGCGATTCCAGAAATGCATATAGAGTGTTAGTTGGGAGGCCGGAGGGAAAAAGACCTTTGGGGAGGCCGAGACGTAGGTGGGAGGATAATATTAAAATGGATTTGAGGGAGGTGGGATAGGGATCAATGGCGGGCTTATGTGAGTGCGGCAGTGAACCTCCGGGTTCTTTGAAAGCCAGTAAGTAAGTAAGTAAGTAAGTATGAACGATTACATGTCAAGAAGGCTTTGTTGATTCAGTTTCATTATTAAAGCAGTTCTATTACACTTCAATTATTAATATATAAATATAAAATAATCTATGATACGTGACTATCAATAATTTCATAGAGCAGGAGCTATAACATAACCTAAATAATATAAATAAGATAAATGATAGAAACTTTTTAATTGAGGATCATGAAATAAACATGAATCATTTTGAAGATATAATAATTATTGAAAGTACGTTTTCACACTGTCTTCAAAGACAGAAAGGTCTTGGTCTATGAAAGAAATGGAGAGATTAGAACACCTGATTCGATAAATGACTTAAGTTTGAATTGTCGATGATGTTAATAATGTTTCGATATGTTTAGTTATCTTTTCTTCAAAATTCTTCTTACTTCCCATTCTTGATTTATGTCTTTTACTATAATGTACAAATTCAGAACATCATACATACACTTCTATTTATAAGGCGTCTAGAATCATTGTCAACATCAATATTTACATTTTATCAACTTTGAGTGTTGTAATTCTTTGTCAGAAATTTAATCACCACGCTTACTTGAACAGTTTATAACACGACAAGCAATTACTTCGAAATGCGGATGTTATGAAGAAAGTTTAATTTCAGTTTTGAAGCATCGCTTAGAATAAACTTATTTATGCGGGGAAACAACATCGGCGAGATGTCCGCAACGACGAGAATTCTAAGAATGCTCTTGAAGTGCAAAAATAGAAACTTACAAGCTTAGAAATGAGGACAGATGAAAAGAACTTGTAGTTCACCAATACATCAGACGAACAATTTGTAGGCAGATGACGCAGAGCGAAATATCTTCTAGCGAAATACGTACAAAATATCTGTAAGGCAATTGGGACAAACACGAGCTGGACACTATCCTTAACTTTCTGTAGGTCTAAGTTTCATTGCTCGTGATTTTTCGACATTGTCGCAAAACCTATTAAACTTATGCTTAAAGTAAGTAGACTTCTGCATGCTAAGGTCTAACTTATTCTTTTATTCTTTGTCACCAACATTACTATCATTATCATCATCATCATCATTATCATCTTTATCGTCATTATCATCATCATGTATTATGCTTTATAGTCTTTTCCGGTTTAATTCCATCTTTTCATCAGTCTTGCAAGGTATCTTCTGCCTCTGGGATGTTATTCTAGTATTTGCTTTGGAATTATGTTTGGTTGTATTCTTCTAATAATCTCTTTCCAATGAAGAACATGCATGAATTTTGTCTTCGAAATTATGATAGGCTTATTTTAATGTATAATAAGTACATTACACATCTCATAATATTTAGCTCTATTATAAAATAGAAAAACTCTTTGTTATTGATAAAATGAAAGTAAAATGTGATAAAATAAAAAAATCATATATTTTAAGGGGTTAGGTATAGCTTACAGCAGTACAATTTTTGGAAATATTCAACATTTATTTTCCTCCATTACTGTATCTTGTACAATAATGAAAATTAGTATATGTAAAACTGCCCTTCTGCTATACGAAAATAATATTTTTACGATTTAAAAACAATTATATATATATATATTTTTTTTACAAATTCAAAATGGTGGCAGTTCACTGTGCAGTGATGAAGCGTTTCCCTCATAATTCATAAACTTGTTAACCTTTTCATGTTCTCTCTCATTTACTTTATTGCTGAAACTCATGTTTACAATATCATACTCTTTCGACTACATTCCTTAATATATATATATATATATATATATATATATATATATATATATATATATATATATATTTTTATGTTAGAAGAAAGTATCAGCACTTTATCATTTTTTAAAATGAATTTATTTTTATCAGACAATCTGTCAAAGGTAGAGAAGTGATCTTGCATCATATGCCATGCATAAATACACACAAAAAATTTCATCACAGAATGTTGGATAGTTTTTGAGTTATGTGGGAAATGCTTCATCACAGTGAATTGAATTTTGAAAAAAAAAAAAATGTAAATACTATGTGAATCAGACCGTTAATATAACTTCTTCCCTTTATATAGGCAAGACATAAATCTTGAACTAAAATCTCGCATTTAGTTTCGTTATATACACCAAATTTTATTTGCCATCATTTCCAAAGTGACACAACGTTCAATTTGCACCCGTTCACTCATTTTTCTGATTAATTCTTTATTTCTGTCTAAAACTCGACGTCTTGGTCTTGATTCATCTCCTAAATCGTTCTGATCTTCATTAAAAAAGCAACCAAAAGGAACATTTTTGTTCCTGCAATTGGACAGTATCCCTATGAGATTATTGCATCATTGTCATTGTACCGTATGCACTTTTACAGATTTTTACACATGACTTAGCTAATGTTAGCTTTTCCTCCATTTTGAATTTATAATAATAACAACTTTTTAACGTTGTTAACGTAACATTGTGTATTTAGTAGGGTAGATAAGAATGTTATTTCCATAATGTTTTCAACTGTTGAAGATAATGTAACAATCACAAAAAACTCATTATTTATATTTTATATGTATATATGCTTTCTTCTTCTTCTTTTGGCGTTTCAACCCAATGTGAGATTTTGCCTTTTTAACAGCTTTGTTTCATTTACTCCTTTTCATAGCTAATCTTCTCCCTCTTCGTATTCCCACAATCCTCTTCTATTCCATATATCCATCTCTTCCGTTGTGTGTAGGCCTACATATGCAAATAATAGTAACATTTTACATACGAACTGACTACTTTTCCGCAAATTGACATATTATTCACATAGTCTAGACTAAATGGCATTTCGGAAGGCGGTCAGCTGCTATATGCGGCGTAGCATTTCTGGCATGTGACGTCACAAGCTTATACAGTAGAACCAATCGGAATCAGTCTGTAATTAGTACTACCCGAGTTCGTTTGTTCACGTGGAAGGAGAGATTGTAAAAAGAGAAGTTTTGCACAGGCAGGCGCGGAAAATATTGTTTAAAGTGTATAATTATTTTAAAAACGTTGACGAGTAAAACGCTGCAGGCCATCCTGATGCTGGCTGCAACGTTGCCAACGCGCAAGAAACGACTGCAGAAGCATGTGGTGTGGGATTGAGAACCAGTGAAGGAAAGGGGGTTTGTTTGGTGTCATGCTTACAGTAATCAACGGCTATGGTCATTATTGTCTTTTGATAATTTAAATTCTCTCCAGCGCTATTTGTATTGCAGTATGATGTGACAATGTTGTACGCTGCCTTGCTCTCTCTATCTGTCTCTCTCGACGCAAACGCTAGCAGACTACCGCCTTCCGAATTGCCGTAGACTCTAACAAGATACTAAATTTTACTACATTGCAATTTATCGCTCTCAGACAACATTTTGCAACAGAAATTTCAATGAATTGATCCGTTAACCCTTAATGTGACAACACAGTATCCTCTGCCCTTAATCCATAAAACTGCTTCCTCTTTTATTGATTCAAAATCTGAAATCTAGTGGCGGGAACCACTTTTTCCCCAACCGTGTTTGTATTGCAACTCCACTTTTCCTCAAAAGATGTCAGTTAAGTTTCGAAATCCATGAACACTCCTCCTCGGAAAAGGAGAGATGTTCAACTACAATTTTGACAATAAATCTATGTAAGAATTAGTTAACTAAAAAGAAGGAAAACAAATAAAAGAAAAGTGAAAGAAACCAGGAAGAGAAAGCAGCTCAAATTAAATAGAATGCAGAGGAAGTGCATTCTGACGAAGACATATGACATAAAACTGAAAACAGAAGACTGTTGTACTTGGAGAGAAAACAAACTACGAGGAAGCGTGAGATGATTATGCGAATCGTATATTCTGGAGAGACAGGCTATATGAGGTCAACCGGTGGTGTACATCGTGTTCAAACTGGGTTCATGAAGTAAATGCTGTATTTTACAATAATTATTATGGGAATTTTAAATTAGATTTTTATTTAAAATACATAGGCCTAAAAGAATAAACAAAAATCACAATCTTTCTTGTTAAAAATGTTGAAATGATATTCTTATATTTCACGATATTTCTAGCCTACTTTTAATAATTTAATGCTAATTCATCTTATATTTTATGAATAACAGAGAGAATAAATAAATAAAACGTTTCTCTTTTCATCTGACATATATACAAATTAAACTTACATTTACACCATCAACCAATCTAATAGAAATCCAAACACAATTAAGTACAGGAAAAATTATTACATTATTACAATTGCTAATTATTAAATATTCCTTCTATTATTTCAGATAAGTTAAATGGATTTAAGCTCCACAAAAGTGTTTACATTTAGAGAATCAGAAACAATAAGAGCTAAAATTATATTAGAAGGAAAACCTATTGAACAGGTCAACTGCTTTAATTACCTTGGTTGCAACATATATTTGAGAAACGAAGATTTTGCAAATAAAATAAATAAATTGAATTACATATGTGGTACAATAAGAAGATGTTTAAAGACTGCGCGGAAAGACACAAAACTTATATTTTACAAAGTGGTAGCAGTTCCTATGTATGGTGCAGAATTTTGGTTTCTAAATAAGAAAGAAGAATGCAGAATAGAAGCTGCAGAAATGAAATTTTTGAGAGGTGTGGCTGGATATACTTTATGGGATAGGAAAAGAATTGATGACATTCGAAAAGAACTCAAAATATTCAAATTAACAGAAGAAAATATCTCAATATAGGAACGATTGGATGGAAAATCTAGAACGGATGGAAGATGACCGCATTCCAAAATTAATTTTAAATTATAAACCGAAAGGTGTAAGGAATGTTGGCAGACCGAGAAGGAGATGGATACAACAGTTGTAATTCATGAGACCGGAACGAGATAGGTTATGGCTTAGGCCCTGAAAAGCTGATGATGATGATGATGATGGTGATGATGATGATGATGATGATGATGATGATGATGATGATGATGATGATGATGATGATGATGATGATGATAGGTCTATAAAGTAATTAGTTAAAACTCCGCAGGCTGAAGGCTTACTTTGCTCGTCGATGGAATGAAATGAATAGTTGGTAGCGAGATGGTATTTAGCGAGAGAAAACCTAGTATTCTCCATGGTGATAACCTTACATTTGCTTTAGAGTTGAGGTAAACGTCGAAAAAAACCAAACTAGGTAATAAGTCCAAGCGAATTCGAACCTACACCCCAGCGGAGTCTCTGATCTCAAGTCCAACGATTGGATGGTTACCATCAGAATTACGCTGTCAAAATAAAACATCTCTTTATTTTGAGAAAAATGTTATACGTTTGTTAAATTTATTAATATTATATTTTAAGATACATGGATCATATAAGAGGACTAAGAGGAAGGCGGAAAATAGAAGAGATTCAAGAATGCTGGATTTGCAGTGAAAGTTGACCAGAAAATTATGAATACTATATTATATTAAGATTTTAGCTTAGGCCTATTACTAAGGGGCCACTTTGCCCAGAACCTTGGAGTAAAATCGGGAAAATATTTATTTTCTTTTATGTTCAAAAAAATCAGAAAAATGTGTGACAAAAAAGGAAAAATATTTAAATTATTTTATGAGAATATAAATAATATGCAGTACTCACCAGTATAAATTATACTGTCTCGCCAACTGTTGAAAAATTACAGTACACAATGAGATTCATCTTCAAGTTTTCCATCACAAATGACTGAAAATTATCGCGGAACACTGCCTTGTACTGGAAAAAAAGAGCGCCCTGACAATTCAGAAACAACATGCACTCTCTAGAGTCATGTTTATGATTGGAAACGAATATAGAGACAGCTGATGTTTATGAAATTATAATTGCTTCCTAAATCAGCATTATGATAACTTACAAGCCACTCCTAAATGACACATCAATGTTTATGTGTGTTAATTACAGTACAATTTTTTAGTGGTGACAGCTCTTATCGCTTGTGGTGAGAGAGCAGACTGCAGTTCCACAAGTCCACAGTTAGGCAATTCCGAGAAACAGTTGCGAGCTGTCACATCTAAGCAACTGCACTGGACATTCAGGTGATGATTAATCTGAAATGGAGCTTTTGTCGAAAATTATTTGATGAAAACTTAATTTTTATGTGAATATTTGGAAATATGTATTTATTTAAGAAAATTAAAGATATGTGTTTTTATAATATGAAATAAAATTTAAAATATATACTCAGGTGACCTTGTCCAAAACTTAAAACACAATTACGAGTTTCTATTACAGTGCGGATAAAATATTTACTTACCTAAAAATCCTAGCTCTAGTCTATACAGTCATGCAGAAAATAATTAATTACATGTACTCAAATATTTACAAGTATATAAAATCTGTAATCATTCCTATAAAAAAATGACCACGCTGATAAAATTTGAGAGTATATGTAAAAAAATTGTGTTAATTGCATTATTTTTCTTCCTTAGGATGACTGGTTTGCTCATATCTATCCTACTATGAAAGCAGATCAAGGGGTCTTTACAGCCGAAAAGGAAGTACTGCTGTATTCAAGGTTAGTGTCCATATTCAAATTGTTTTAAGTTTTATGCTTTTATTAATGCTAACTTTAATTTCTATTCCTTTGTGAGCGATTATATGCCGCATTTATTATTAGTTACCTGTTAGCTAAGCCCTCTTTTATGATCTTCTGAAAAAAAAAAGTGATGGGTGGCATCGCTATCGGAAGGAATATCATTGACAGTTTCCTTAATAGTCATTTCTCTCGAAACATTGGAGAGCAGATACTGTACCTTAGTTTCGTTTTCTTGTAGTATGAAGCTATTTGTAAGAAGAATAACTCACCGACTGGCAATTATAAAACTAAGCGGCGAAGGAAAGGGTGTAGGCGAGGCCTATCTCAATTTTTAATATAACTCAGTAGTTTTCGTTAAAATCATGAAATATTGCTTTCCATTTTCGTGTTGAGTAAAGTCTGCAATAAAAAAAACACTGTAATGCCTATTTCACTCAAAGGGACTAAATCATTTTTCCGCATTGCACAAGTCACCGCCTTGTTTACGTTCCGCCTTGAACAAGATTTATTATATTGTTATCAGTGTGTGTGTTTATATAGATTATAGGCCTATGACATAACACCTTGTAAATTGCCCATATTTTTTATATAATTTATATTTACTTATGTTAAATTACATAAAATATATAAAGAATCAGGAAAACCCATATGAGCAAAGATCGTGTTCTGATGCAATTCCATGTACATTCTACATATGTGAAATACTGAAATGTGAAGAGTCAGCAAGACCGAATATTTTGAGAGAAATACATACATGTCATATATATCAATATCGTATCGTATCGTATCGTATCGTATCGTATCGTATCGTATCGTATCGTATCGTATCGTACCGTATCGTAGAGTATCGTATCGTACCGCATCGTATCGTACCGTACCGTATCGTATCGTATCGTATCGTACCGTACCGTACCGTATCGTATCGTATCGTATCGTATCGTATCGTATCGTATCGTATCGTACCGTACCGTACCGTATCGTATCGTGTCGTACCGTATCGTATCGTACCGTATCATATCATATCATATCGTACCGTATCGTACCGTATCGTATCGTACCGCATCGTATCGTACCGCACCGTATCGTATCGTACCGTACCGTACCGTATCGTATCGTACCGTACCGTATCGTATCGTACCGTACCGTACCGTATCGTATCGTGTCGTACCGTATCGTATCGTATCGTACCGTATCATATCATATCGTACCGTATCGTATCGTACCGTATCTAATCGTGTCGTACCGTATCGTATAAAAAATAAATTAATGCATGGAAGTATATAAATGCAAAAGACACACAAAATATTCATACATGGAATGAATTTAACAACGAAAAATATTGAAAATTCAGTATGTATTTTGATTATAATCTTGGTACTAGGCTAATATTATGTTCTAAACCAGCTTTATATAACATTTCTGTTCTCTTAAAGGTAAATTAACGTTTCGCCTAATATTGCAGTCTTAAATGATAAGGTCTACCGTGTGTTCATTTCAAAACTTCCTACCATGAATAATTTTAGATGTGCAGGAGACATGATTTTGAGGATTTAGCGATTTTTGTGGTAGGCTAATTCCTAATTCAGTAATATATAATTGAAGACTTAACATTCTACATGAGCTAAGTGCCAATTTTTCGAATTTCATTTTATTTAATCTAAGAGAGGAACATCCATATGAGAATATCATACTAAAATTGTCTTTGTCGTAGCTCAACTGTAAGTGACTCATTCGTGCGTCAAAAGACGGTTTGTAGGTATCTCAAGATGCATTTCGCAGTGAGTTTTTCATCAATATCTCAGAAAGTTGTTTTTGGTACTTAGCACATATAGAATGTTACATCCTCAATTGTTCAATCTTACAGATTTTAAATTCAGAAAATAAGAGTGTAGAACTGCAATAAACTGGTTTTTAAGCAGATTTTTATTATCTTTTTTTAATGAATGTGAATGTCGACTGTGCTTATGAGTGATGAGTGTCCCTGTACAGTTGCAGTCATGCTCACTGCATTTTTAAATGAAAGGTCAGTTGCCCGGCAACAGAAGTTACGTAAGCTCGCTCTTGCGGATTGGCGTGACCCGCAGCTTCACTACCTGAGCGGCGGCCGACGCCTAGGTAACTGCCTGTGTTTTGCGTGCGTAGGAGACGATCCTATAGGTCTGTAGTGTGTTGCCTATTAGCACACTCCTAGTCAGCGCTTCGCAAATAATAATAAAGTGCCAAATGAAATGAAGAGACGCCTAACACACTTCCCGGTTCATTGACAAAACTTCTTATTGGGTTCATCCTGCTTTGCCGACTGCCATTGTTTGGCTTGCGAGGAGAGGAAGTCAGTTGCGAAATTCCTGACGTATCAATTGCAACAAGTGCTCAAGTCCACGTAGAAAGAGGGGCCGGGATCGAAACGAGTGGTGCAACTCAAAACAATTGGTGGGATACAAGCGACAGCTCACATGACAACGCTTGGTTGGGGAGCTTTCAGTTGGAGGGCAGTACTTCAACTTCGTGTTACTTGCAGAGGGTTTTCAAGATGTTCCTGATGATGATTACGATGACTAGGTTCAAGGAGAAGATAATGAAGATGATACTGTCTTATATCCTCTGATTGAGGTTCTGGCTGATATGTACAGTAGTGGCAAAAAAACCGGACCAACCCTTGTAGCTGAGTTCAGAGTCTTGATCACTCCAGAGCACAATAGACTGGTAACAAGACTTTCGTGGTTCGAATCCTGCCTGGGAAGGAAACTTAAAATATATTCCCAATACTTATCGATTGCAGCGATATTTTACTACTTAATTAATTTATTATTCCCAGATGATGAATTTTACCAGCAATCGAAAAGTATTGGGAATAAATTTGAATAAGGAACAAAAAGAAGTTTCTTACCCAGGCAGGATTCGAACCACGAAAGTCTTAGTTACCAGTCTATCGTGCTCTGGAGTGAACAAGGCTCTGAAATCAGCTACAAGGGTCGGTCCGGTTTTTTTGCCACTACTGTACATCTATTATCAGGCACTCACTTGACGATATGTGTCAGAGGAAGAACAATTGTTTGTGTGCATCTGAAATCTGACTAGTGTAATATGTAGCTAGTCAGTGATGTATGCACCCTACCCCATTGTCTCCTGGTCTAGTTGCCTCATAAGTGGTGTCTTCTTGGTATTACTTGTGAGGTTCAGACCTTTCTTCGCACAGTTGACTAAACAACAACTGTTATATTTATTTGGGTAATTCACACACCAGAATGTTTACCATAATATCGAATTTTTCACTCGTTGAACATTTTATAAATTTTGTTTCGTAAGTGGTACGGAGTATGGTATCGCAAGGTAAAGAAGATTTCAATTAAGAGAACAATAATTATTTTAACACCGAGTGTTATTTACAGTACGGTTCTCATCCACAATGTTGTTCTTGATGAATAAGATCATGATAACAATGATGACGATGGTTGTGAGTAGAGACCGGATTTTAAAGGGGAAATTTTTCATCAAAAACAGAACTAAAAAAGAGAAGTTATAGCCAAAAAAAAGGACTTGAAAAATAAATATATTACTCCCAAAAACACACTTCAGCACATTCGTGGATATACATAGCAACACAATCTTACATTTGTCTCCTTACAACATAAGGAAAGTGTTGTATTTGATATAGTCAAAAAAGGACTTCAAAAAGGACTATATTACTCCCTCAAAAGAGTGCTACTTTAATTGAAAACACACTTCAACACATTCATGGACATACAAGCGTATACTTATCGCTTCACAACATAAGGAAAGTGTTGTATTCAAGTGTTGAATTTCAAAGGTCGGAAAAATTCTTAATACGACCTCCTCCGGGAGGTAGAGAAGCTAGGAGACCCATGTCGTATTTTACAACATGCAAAAGAACCGTGTACCTAGGTGAAGTTTGTTGACCATTTGTCGCTCATATTGCATTTCGACGCTATCTCCTGGAGTTGAAGACGTCTTCAAATAAAATACTAGTAACTATTAGACTACTACTAATACTGCTCTTAGTGATACTAGGCTGTATTACCACCACGGTGACAAAATTGGAGAGGGAGGAATAGAAGGGAAAACAGCTATCGGTATACGACGAGATTCAAGAAAAGAGGAGATGAACATTTGATGACAGCAAAGAAACTGGTTATGAAGGACGCATTGTCTAATCTGCAAAATCACCAGAGCTAAATCCACTTGATTTTCACTTGTGGGGCTATATTTTAATTGATTGTTTTACGAAGTATTATCAACTGCTGTGTTTATCTAACTTCTCAATGAGATGCGGGTGATAATGCTAGCGAGATGAGTCCAGGTTACATCGCCGAAAGTTACCCCGCATTTGCTCTTACTGGGTTTAGGGAAAACCACGGAAAACTCTCAACCAAGTAAATTGTCCCAATCAGAATTTCAACTCGAGCTGTCTATTTTCACGGTCAGAAGTTCTGTTACTCCAAAGCGATGGACAAGGCTGATCAATCAACATCAGTTCCCTACATTCAAATGCTCTGATGTGCTGAACAAGTTTGAAACGTAAATTGAAATATTTCTGGAATTTTTGAGTAAGTATGAAAGTCTATGATGAACTTGTATCAAATCACACTTGCTTCAAAGGTAAACATGTTTGTTGTTGGAACGCAAAAGTTGCCGTACTTGGAATCAAAGCAATTTCGGGCTTAAGTTTATATAAACTTATAAATTTATTATTGTTAGATTATTAACCTACTCTTCAAGTAGATAACATATGTTATGAAACAGTCTGTATGCACAGAAAACATCCGGCTCCTGGGACTGCCACACTTGATCGGTCAGGCGTTTATACAAAGTATAGGAAATTCCTCTCGTTATTTGTCACGTCGTAGGAGTCACATGGAGTTCATCTCCTAAAGTTGTAGTACCCTGCAAATATCTAATGCATAAAATCTTTACGGTTTGTATTTAGTTCGAGGCCGCCTGCTTTACATGTGTAAATGCAGGTAACTGTGGACAATGGTTATTTTAAGAAAGAATACTCTGTTGTGGCTGAAGTGTGCTTCTCCTTTAATCTTCTTTTTATTTATTATATCCTGTGTCTTCTCCTTTCGTTGCTTACATTTCTTCAACGGTGTTACTTCTGCACCATAACTAATATAACAATTCACGTGCCAAAGTATTTTTCTCTGAGGTGGTTTTTGCCGCGTACGTAAGAAGCAGTACTGCCAAACTAAGGTTTAAAATGGTATGGATAAATGTTTCAAGATGATATGAATGGGATATTTGTAAATGCTACCATCATCCTGGCTGGACAATAACCGTTTTCACAAAACAGTCTTTGGACTATGGTTCCTCCATAGGGTTACTTCTGCACTTAAAGATGACTCCATAAATAATACAACAATTCACGTGCCAAAGTATTTTTCTTTGAGGTGGCTTTTGCGGCGTACGTAAGAAGTAGTATTGCCAATCTAATAAAGCTTAAAATGATATGGATAAATGTTTCAAGATGATATGAATGGAATATTTGTAAATGCTACCATCAACCTGGCTGGAAAATGACTGTTTTCACAAAAACATTTTTTGGACTATGGTTCTTCCATGGGGTTACTTCTGCACCTAAAGATGGCTCCATAACTAATGCACAATTCACGTGCCAAAGTATTTTTCTCTGAGGTGGCTTTTGCCGTGTACGTAAGAAAGCAGTACTGCCAATCTAAGATTTAAAATGGTATGGATAAATGTTTCAAGGTGATATGAATGGGATATTTGTAAATGCTACCATCATCCTGGCTGGACAATAACTGTTTTCACAAAACAGTCTTTGGACTATGGTTCCTCCATAAGGTTACTTCTGCACTTACAGATGACTCCATAAATAATACAACAATTCACGTGCCAAAGTATTTTTCTCTGAGGTGGCTTTTGCGGCGTACGTAAGAAGCAGTATTGCCAATCTAATAAAGTTTAAAATGATATGGATAAATGTTTCAAGATGATATGAATGGAATATTTGTAAATGCTACCATCATCCTGGCTGAAAACAGTCTTTGGACTACGGTTGTTTTATGAAAACCACTGAAAATTTCCACTCCTCTAACATAGTCTAGGGCTGTGGTGTTTTTTTTTACCCTAACAACTAATTCAGTCGATGGCCGCTACAATAGTCTAAGTTCTTGTTTTTTTCTTTTTTTCGGACTATGGTTCTTTAAAAAAAAAACTTTAATTTAATTGAACTTGCACAGAATCGTTCGGAATGACTCTGACTATTATCGCAATAAATAACAACCACGCATATTCATGGGTAAGGGAGCGCATGCGCATGTGCATTACTTCTGGGATTAGAGAACCCGCAGGTTCATTGTCGCCCTCACATAAGCCCGCCATCGGTCCCTATCCTGAGCAAGATTAATCAACTTTACAGGCAGTTATACCTGAAATCTTGATTTGCAAGATTAATCCAGTCTCCAACATCATATCCCACCTCCCTCAAATTCATTTTACTATTATTCTTCCTTCTAGAGTATCCCATTAGGAAAGTCCAGGATAACAGAGAGGGTTTGGAATTGAACGGGTTACATCAGCTGCTTGTCTATGCGGATGACGTGAATATGTTAGGAGAAAATCCACAAACGGTTAGGGGAAAACACGGGAATTTTAGTGGAAGCAAGTAAAGAGATAGGTTTGGAAGTAAATCCCGAAAAGACAAAGTATATGATTATGTCTCGTGACGAGAATATTGTACGAAATGGAAATATAAAAATTGGAAATTTATCTTTTGAAGAGGTGAAGAAGTTCAAATATTTTGCAGCAACAGTAACAAATATAAATGATGCTCGGGAGGAAATTAAACACAGAATAAATATGGGAAATGCCTGTTATTATTCGGTTGAGAAGTTTTTACCATCCAGTCTACTGTCAAAAAATCTGAAAGTTAGAATTTATAAAACAGTTACATTACCGGTTGTTCTTTATGGTTTTGAAATTTGGACTCTCACTCTAAGAGAGGAATATAGGTTAAAGGTGTTTGAGAATAAGGTGCTTAGGAAAATATTTGGGGTTACAGGAGAATGGAGAAAGTTACACAACGCAAAACTGCACGCATTGTATTCTTCACCTAACATAATTAGGAACATTAAATCCAGACGTTTCAGCTGGACAGTGCATGTAGCACGTATGAGCGAATCCAGAAATGCATATAGAGTGTTAGTTGGGAGGACGGAGGGAAAAAGATCTTTAGGGAGGCCGAGACGTAGATGGGAAGATAATATTAAAATGGATTTGAGGAAGGTGGGATATGATGATACAGACTGGATTAATCTTGCTCAAGATAGGGACCAATGGCGGGCTTATGTGAGGGCGGCAATGAACCTCCGGGTTCCTTAAAAGCCAGTAAGTAAGTAAGTAAATATTATTCTTACTTCTACATCTCGGCCTCCCCAAAGGTCTTTTTTCCCCTGGCCTCTCAACTAACACACTATATGCATTTCTGGATTACACAAAAATCGTTTTCCTTAAAAACACTGCAAATTGTTAATTATGAAGGTTATTCAAGATACGAACTGTAGAATTTGTAAATTATGAATCTTACAATTTTAAGTTTAAAATATAAAGAAAGTGAGTAGCTCTAGTTATGACGATTTTTTTTTAAATATTAAATCAGGCTTCCATAACTCATAATGACGATAACGACCTGTCATTATGAGAATTTAATTAAAAATACTGGTATACAATATAGGTTATGTTTTTATTGCTATGGTGACGGATCGGTACAGTGCACGGAGCTCGGCGGTCGGATCGCTGGGAGGCACTTGGTTCAGAGGCCGGTCGCGTCACGCTATCTTCTCTTCCTTCCCATCCTCATATTCCGTCGGGTGCATCTATTCGCGAAATGCCTTGCAAAATCCGCATCCACCGACGTTCCTTTTTTAATTTGTCCATCCTGCCGCCTGCAAAAACGTTTTTTGACGCTTCTTTGATTCAGGTTGAATGACCTATAGTCAAGTGGAGAAGTACGACTTCGTAAGACAATTTCTGCAAAGCCAATGTTACACGATGAATAATTTCTGCAACAACTGCTACTATTGCATGAAACTCTCCTATTTTATAGTGTCTTCGAACTGGAAATTAAATTTGATAGATGATGTCATATTAATTTTGGAAAGAGTCCGTAAGTAAGGAAAAACAATTTTTTTATGGTGTTGACTTAGGAAAGTCTTATTGTAATAGATGATGTCGTAGAAAAAAAAATAAAAAAAATCCAAAAATATATACATATCTAAAGATACTATTTCCAAAATTAAATCCTTTGAATATAACCCAGCCAAAAATGGTATACCACCCTCTAATACCGAATTTTGCACACCTCTACTCCCTCTTACTTATCCGTCCGATTCCACAGTCTTTCTCGGTATCATAACTTAAATACTCGGTCACAATATGATAATACGCTAGAAATACCACTGCACACATCATCCCATTATTCTTCATCTTTCACTGTTGCTACTTCTCGTCACTGGAATTCTCTGCCGCCTGAAGTCAAGGGCTGCCGAACTTTAATTTCCTTTAAATGTAAATTAGAAAAATATCTTATGATGAGGTCCCAGACCTAACGCGTTGCAAATATTTAATGGAATGTGTTCCACTGTATTTATTTTATTTTGTTTTTTGTTTCTTATTTTTATTATCTAAATCGTGTTTATATATAATAAAAGTAATATAATACAGTTATATGTTCATATAACTATATTATATTACTTTTATTATATATAACTATCTTACCCATGAACACTGTTGCATCTGACCTAATTTATACAATTTAAATCGTGTTTATTTATCACTTAACGCCAATATGTATCCCATTGTGTTGTTTTTTTATTATAATCTATTTTTTTTGTGTACATTTTATTCAATTGCCGGTTTCTGGTTTAATTATGTAAATCCTACTTAATTGTAATCTAATACTAATATGTATAGGCCTACTAATGTGTTTATTTTCATTTTTACTGTGTACATTTTTTTTTATTGAATTATCGGCTTCTGTTTTTATGTGATTCGTATTTGATTCTAACAACATTAATATGTATTCCACTATGTTTATTTTTATTTTATGAGGTAAATTTTATGTAACTACCTCTTTTGATCTCATTAAATACCTAAATTATATCAGTGTGTAATTATTTAATTTCGATCCAGTTTTATGTTCAACTGTGTGAGCAAGTTTTAATCCTGGTTGAGTGTAAGAGAAGGCCTTACGGGCTTAACTCTGCCAGGTTAAATAAAGCCATTATTATTATTATTATTATTATTATTATTATTATTATTATTATTATTATTATTATTATTATTATAAAGCAAAATTAGAAATACATAAACACGTTGAAGTTAAAGGCATCTGAAAGGACAAATTACCTATAAAACGAATATCTTGAGAATCCTTCAAGATTTAATTTGGGTGTAGAATTTCAATTTGTTTAGGTTTGTTTGACCTTTAAAATCTTACATGATCTGAGTTCAGACCGGCGAGAGCCAATGTAGGAGAAATTCGGCTTTTACTTTTTTTATTATATATTAGCTTTAGTTTTTTTATTTAAGTCAAATTATTGTTTTATAATTTATTTGATAGGTTTTATTTTTGCTTATTTATTTGCTTTTAAATTATTTTATATGTAAGTTTTCGCGTGGTTCAATTATTTATGACTGTCTTTTAGAAACTGTCAATTTTAATTATTTCATCTTCTGCTTGTCAATTTCAAAACTTCAAGTTTTGGTGTTATTATTATCAGGAAGAGAAACAAGTTGGTTGGTCACTCGCTAAAAAGAAACTGCCTACTGAAGAAGGACGCACTGGAAGGAATAGTGAACGGGGGAAAAGTTCGGGGCAGAAGAAGATATCAGATGATAGCATTAAGATATGTGGATCGCATGCGGAGACTAAAAGGAAGGCAGAGAATAGAAAAATTGGAGAATGCTGGATTTGCAGTGGAAAACCTGCCCTTGGGCAGAAAATTATGAATGTATGAATGGTTTAAAATTGTATTTTTTTTCTATGTGTAATCAACTAATTATATTAAATTTATCTGTACCGAAACTTTGAATCATATTTTGCTGAAATTGTTTATTGAATTGGAAAATATTGTAAATGATAGTAAAGTTATTGCTTGAGTTTAAAATTGTTCTCATTAAAAAAAAGTATTGTGATAGTGCAAAAAGTAAGTTGCAATATTTTCGCGGAAAGTGAAAAACAAAGAGATTAGAACATTAAAAGAATATTTAATCTCCTACTACACTGCTTCACAAGCAGAAATACAAACAGATATAGTTGGCTGGATGATTTGAAGTACTTTGACGTCCACCGCTTTGGAGTAACGGTTAGCATGCCTGATCTTGAAACGAGCGGGCTCCGGATTCAAATTCTCGTTGGGACAATTTACCTGTTTGAAGTTTTTTCCGGTTTTCCCTCAACCAATTGAAAGAGATCCTCGCATTCATTTCGCGATCATAATTATACTTCCTGCTTTCAATCATTATCTCTGTTTCTTTCCCATATTTTGGGCTTCCGGGCCGCTACCGAACTTGGATCCTGTGGTATGTGGTCATCAGTTGTTGGTGGTAGTGATGTGTACTTTTCCCTGAGGCTCGTGGGATCGGGGTTGAGGGACCGCGGTGATGTCTAAGTGGAAAGGTAAAGAGAATCTGCAGGCTATGGGGAGTTCGGGGGTAGACCTCAGGAGAACCTAGCGCGGCAGTCCTTGGGGCATTCACATCATTCCATTCAGCATAGTACAGTAGGCCAATCTAAGCGGCCTACGTGCGAGGGCAGTCCCCAGCCCTTGTCCTCACCTGAAAGGAGGCTAATAGATTAGAATAGATAGTGCTCTGGCATTTTATTATGTTGCCATTCGCCTATGGGCTTCTCAGTAATTTTCAGATATATCTGTACCATTTAATTCTGGAAAGAATTGAATGTTATGTGCATTTCTATAGGTTTATAGGAGTTGCTATCTTGACACAGCGTCCATTGTGGGGATTCTAAGTCCAAATGTAAACTTCATTTTAGTTACATTCTTCACTGTATATATATATATATATATATATATATACATACATATATACATATATATATATATATATATATATATATATATACGAAATACGGAAAGCCTGAAATTCCATAAGGGCAACGGCCTCCTACAGGAGTGTAGGATGAGCTGAAGGTCTACTACACTTGGGGACCCAGTCAAGAAAGCTTACACTATACTTACAAACTAAACACAAACAAACGTTACCAACTAAACACGAAAAAGTATATAAAATAAACACACAAATTATGCAAACTAAACATCCACAAAAAAACTATGCAAACTAAACACATAAATTATAGTTTGAACACACAACTGTCCACACTCAAAACACAAAAATTATACAAATTAAACACATATACAGTCTTAACTCACACACCAACTAAACACACAAAAACCTATACAAATTGCACACATCAATTATACGATCTAAATACACAAACTATCTATACTAAACACACAAAAATTACATAATTGAACACAAAAATTATACTAACTAAATACATGAACTATACTAACTATACACGGACACAAACTATCCAATCTAACACACACAAAAATAACTATATAAACAATGCACAACTATGGGTATACACAGTTTACAAAGTGTAATTTCTTCCAGTCTTTTCCATGCCTGCCTGTGCCTCGCTGTTCTATATACAGTATGGAGAGATCTTCAGGTATTAGATATTCTCAGACACTATATTGTCGATATTTTAATGTGCATTCGTCTCACGATATCTGTTCAGAGTGTATTAATATTATTATATATCATAGTGCAAATCAATTTTAAAGTTACCATAGCGATGGCCACATTACAGAGAGTCTGGATAACTTACTTTTCAAAGGTCATAACAGGGATGAATTCATGCACTTTGGGTGATAATGCTCAATTGAACGCTCTATAGGGTAAGGTTGCCTATATCGCACCACTTTAGCATTTATAATTCTTATTGAACAATACAGTTTTTATTTTCTACATTCCTTTACAGAGATACATTCCCAGAACATTTACCTTTGATGTAAAAAAGAATCCTTGAATTTGATTTAATATTTTTGAAGTAGAATGACATTTTCGAAACACTTGTCAGTGGTGCCATTTAGGCAACTAGTTTCCTAAATAGTACCTGCGGTTTCTTAAATCGCACTTCTTTATCTGCAGGGAACAGGATGAAGGAAAGCTTTTAATATTGAACATATTGAAGAGTATTTGAATTAATAATGTAATAAATGCAAATTACAAGTTTATTGAAATTAATGAAAGAGAGTAACGCATCTTCAAATGGAATTGAAAAAATAGAGCATAAATTACGTAACATTTAAACTTTCTGAATGCGTTTTTTATTGTTATGCATTTGCCATATGCTTCACCAGGCAGTTCAGACTGTAAACTTCGTCACCTTTTCTCCACGATTATCTCGAAGCCACCTAAGAACTGCTTCATGATGTAGCTGTCTGAAATGATTTGAAGATAGAAACATCAAAAGGCTGGTCCTATGAGTATTATGACGAGGAAGCTGAAACAGGAGCATACCATTTTCCCGAGATAATCTAGCTTCTGAATTTTTGGAATGGTTCGTATAGGTGGACATACAGAAGCAGCACTTTTTTCTATGGCAGGTTTGAGTGGCAAATAAAATGTCTGAGCTATTCGACAAATAGTTCACTGTTGATGTAACCTGACTCAGACCAAACAAATAACGATCCTGGAGGAGCACCAACTGGTAATGAAGGTTGCACTGTTTGACATTTAAAATTATAACAAGTGGCACAAAATACCTGGTGCGCTTGTATAACACACAATTGTTGTATTAACGCCCTTTTCACCACTTGATATTGCACCCACCTGATGTATTCCTAGTTCAGTTAAAATTTTTGGGGCCTTCTTTTGTACAGTTAGAATTGCTATAGTTGCTCATATCGCACCGGTGCGAATTAGGCACCTACAAAGTGGTGCGGCTTGAGAAACTACGCCGTAAGTTATTATTTCCTTCATTCTAGCCTATAATCACCACATTTTCGAAAATCCTACTAAGTTAAATGTTCTTTAATACCTCTTTAAACGATCTTAAGATCTTAAGATTATGGATTCCTTTGCATACAGATCCGTTATTTAGTTACAGAATGTTAGCTAAATATACATCCACCTGAGCGATTATATTAGATACACTATCACCACGCTGCTGACACAAAGAAGTGGCAGAAATCAAGTGTCATGGTGGAAGTTCATATGGTAGATTGTAGCAATACCACTAGATGCCACACTACTATAGTAATTTGTTTTAAACTAGCAGTGGTGCGATTTAGGAAGCGGTGCGTTTTATGCTACTCTACCCTATATGACGATTTTTCCAATCCGACACATGGCAAGGGTAATATTTATGAATTGGATGTTGATAGACGGGCCATCTTCGTAACAGTTGGTTCCATCTGTAGCCGAGTACCTGATAAACTCTAGGTCTCGGAGCCCCAAACATTATTCCCTACATTAGTACATGAAATCCGTACTATCCCAAGAATTTACCCTAGCTTTATTTTGAGGAACGATTGAAAATAGTAGATGAAATGATGGGAGATAGTGTTAGTGGAATGAAAGGGGAAACGGGAGTTCCCAGAGAAGACCTTCTGTAACATTTTTTGTCCATCACAAATTCCATTAAGACTAGATGAGGGATTGAATACTGGATAGAAGACCAGAGCCACAGATGCTGCTGTTACAGGTGGTCTTGCAGCATCGTGTAGGTTGAGACTTCAGACTTCCATCTGACCACGAAACGTGCGGCTAATGTGCTTCCTGACTCGAGTGTCCTTCTCTCACAAACAATAAATGAAAGCTGAGTGTCCAGATTCCACCCTGTCGTTGGACACCCTGGAGCACATCCTGCATAGATACATCAGACATAAATGTTCCATGAGTGAGAAGCACCTTTACAATTGAGTCGACTTCTTGTTACTGCTATGTAATACTGTTAGCTATTTTAGTAACTGATTGGCTAGTTCATCATAGTGTGCAATTTGTTGCGACAGAAGCAAATTATTTTATTTTATCAACATGCGAATTATAACGAGAATTTATTGTCATTCGACAAAAAAATTGAATGTGAAGATGTGCGTTTTCTGAATCCCTTGTACCTAGAAAGAGGTCCTGTACATTGAGTCGAAGATCTTTTAATGTAATTGGTCTATGGTTTATACTTTCTCCAAAGTAAACAAAAAAGTAAATCCATGGCGCTACAGCCCGTGAAGGGCCAAGACCGACTAGCCGGCTGCTGGCCTCACGTCCACATGCCGAAGCAGAGGTGGACGATCATCCAACCAGAATGTAAGTATCGTGTGGATAGCACGATGATCCTCCCAGCCGTTATAGCTGGTTTGCGAAACTGAATTTTCGCTACCTATCGTAGCTCCCCAAGTGTATCACGATGCTGGGTGGGCACCGGTCCCATACACTGGCCGACATTTCATGAGAAAATTTCTTCCCCCATGATGATTCGAACCAGCGCGCATTCCGTAACGCGAGTCCTAGGCAGGATGCCTTAGACTACGACGCCAAGGAGCGGGACACATACTTTCTCCAATACAAATGAATCCTTTGAATAAAATCCAGCTAGAAATGGTATACCACATAAAGCAAAATTAGAAATACATAAACACGTTGAAGTTAAAGGCATTTGAAAGGACAAATTGCCCGTGAGGTTTCGAGGATTGAATCTACCTTAATTTTAGATAAAATAATATAGGACGTATTACCCTACTTGTTGTGTCATTAAAACTAGCTAAATCCACATGACACCTTTCACCTGCTCTTTACCTCAATATGGTGGTAGGTTTAACCTTTGGAATACGTATTGTGATTTCAGTGTTTTAGTAGATTTGAAAAAATTAATTGAAAGTTCTTTTGAATAATTCCGCACTGATTTCGCTTTCATTTACAAAACATCATCATCATTATTATCATAATTACGCATGCATTGTGTGATTCATGATAAGGAGACCAATTTAACGATTATTTCCTTAAAAAGAAAGTAGTGAAAATATGTGATGATGGCAATAAATGTATTCTGCGATTACAACAGTAGAAAGACACAAGTTCTAGAGAGTGTATCTCGTAATAGCATCGCGTGAGTGCGTACTTACTCCTCTATGTCAAGAGGGCGACCTCTTCATACACGCTGCATACTTCTTTCTTCTATACATTGTAACTGCTTTCGAAGTGGGACCTCTTGCAATGCCTTATACATATGCAACACACGACGCATGAATAAAGATGCTCTGTCCTGGGAACATGGAAGTGCAGACCTCTCAACGCTGCAATGTACTAACTAAATAAAGAAATGAAATGCGTAATTATTAAATTATTAATATTACAGAAATAAAGAAGTAATAGGGATGTTGAAGATTTGTAGTTCCGTAAAAACCTCGAAATATTGTTTCAGACAGTCATTGTTAAAGTAGACTTTTCAACATTATGTGATCACGTTAAAAATACACCATTATGGAAAAGTGTTTTAAAATTATTTATTTACTTGGTTATTTATTTATTTATTTATTTATTTATTTATTTATTTATCTACTCTGGTAGAGTTAAGTTCTCAGGCCTTCTCTTCCACATCACCAGAAATGCAACACAACTACAAGAAAAATATAGATCGTGATGCAATTAATCTAATGTAATAACGTGTGACAGAATGAATATGACATAAAAAACTAATTATATAAGTATAAATTAATAATAATAAAAATTAGTCTAACATATTAAGATATGGCGCAAAGAAGGAAAGTAAAAGAAGTAAAAACCTGTACAACAAATACAGACACAAAATAACAGTGACACTCGCGTTATTATTACTAACCAAAGGAAGATAAGATATTCCAGTATCTTGACACAAAGACAAGAGAAAGTGGGCAAATCGCAATATAGCGAAGTAGAAGCTCAGGCCACGACCCCTTCCACTTTTCCCCAACAGACACTCTACGTGATAGGCGAGTGTTGTGTCGAATGCACATTTCATGTGGGTGGGGATAACTTCCCCTACTGGCGTTCGCTATATTGCGATTAATCCGAGAAAGGGTAAATCTAACAAAAGGAAATTATTGTCAAAATACTAACGATAAAAACTTCGGCATAAATACTGGTGTTAAAAGTAAACCATTTTCAACTACCGGTACTCAGAATGTTGATAAAATATGTAGGGCCTTTAATACTAGTGATAAAAGTAAACAACTTTGAACTATTCAAAATGTTGACAAGAGACGCAATGATTAAATTATAAGTTAAAACATTCAGCGGTTCAAATTGTTGACAAAAGATGTAAGACCTTTAATACTAGAGTTAAAAGTAAACAACTTTCAAGTTTTCAAAATGTTTCTAAAAGCTGGAATATCTTTAGCAATATTTTAAAAGTAAATAACTTTCTACTTTTCAAAGGGTTGACATATGATGCAAGGTCTGTATTTAATAACGGGTGTATTAAATTGCTCAGTTCTCAATGTATAATACTTCATTCAGAACTTTAAAATAATATATAGACGTCGGTTGTTTAAAAGTAGTGTATGGTATGAGCGTTAAAAGATATTATATTTTGTTCGTAAGTTTGCTACAATCTATCTAGCGGTCTCGTTTCGGAAACATCTTTATTCACAAAAAAAAAAAAAAAACCTTAACACTTGTATTAATCCTCCGACTTGGTAGCTCAATTGGTAGAGCACTAACTTACGATCCCGGGTTCTAATCCCCGCGATGGTAGATACAAATTTGCAGTGGACAAAGCCAAGGTTCCTGAAGGTTTTTCTCGGGGTTTGTACTTTTCCCTTCATCATTTCATTGTGTCTCTCCATTTCAATATTTATTACCGTAGTTCCAGTAGTGTTCACCGAAACGGTGCAGCATATGATGTAGTATTGTCACTGATGTGAGAGGGAATCAATCATAGTAGGCATAGTACGCTTTTGGGTGATATAAGAGCACTCTTGTGAAACTCCATCTGAACTTTAAGACGTACGGACTGAATCGACAGATGGCACCATATAGATACGTCACAATAATCTTAAAAACCATTATGTTGTGTTCCAGTAAGTCAATGTACAGTATCAAATTATTTAAAGAGAGTATTTCCGTCAAATTACTTTTCAATATGAAAACAATAACAAATGATTACATCATGTAAAACTTGTTAATGTATTTATAATTTGCGATATGTTGCAAACGGTTTCGCCAGTTAATTGGTATCTTCAGGCATTAATAAAATGTCTCAAGGTACATTACAGACATGTTTAAAATTAAAAATATTTAAATTAGGTAAACATGATAAAACATTTATAAATTAACAATAGTTGTGTTACTTATTTTACTACACACAAATAAGGTCATCCAGTAAGGGATGAATATTTCATTTAATGATTAGTTACCATTATAAACAGATTTTGTGAGCTTCATATCATAAACGTGTTCAGAATTTAACAACAGTTGTGACCAGTCTTTATTATTAAATTGTTAATTAAAATGTCATGTCTAATATTGCGTGTTATAATGATTAAAACAACTATTATTGTACATAGTGAAGACTTACACTCATGTGTCAATAAATTATCGGGTTGAAATTGCCATCAATGATCAAATTCAATATAGTCCATTTAATGTTAGAATTATTATTGAACACATTGAAGTGTGTTACCTTAAATGTTTTATGTGTTGGTCGTGACTAAAGAATGTGGTAGTATTTCATATTTCTTATTATAGGAACATTTATCATTTTGTTATCATTTTAATATTGATAAGTCATTTGACGGAAATTCTTTCTTTAAATAATTTTGATAAAGTTACAATAAGTTATGTAGAAAGACGTGCCCGTTCAGCCTTCAAAAATAATTTCCAGTAGAGGAGAAGTAAGATACAACAAGCCACTAGAGCATGCAGTGTTAGCCTTCGGTCCCCTTATCTGCGCCAGAAAAAACTTGTATCGTATCATAAGTAATTGTTTAACATCACATCACTCGTACTTTATATCAGAAAATAAATATTAATTGGTATTATTGAATCATTTCGCTAAATCTGTATAACCAAGATAATGTCGTCCACACCTGTGGAGTAACGGTTAGCGCGTCTGGCCGCGAAACCAGGTGGTCTGGGTTCGATTCCCGGTCGGGGCAAGTTACCTGGTTGAGGTTTTTTCCGAGGTTTTCCCTCAACCCAATATGAGCAAATGCTGGGTAACTTTCGGTGCTGGACCCCGGAATCATTTCACCAGCATTATCACCTTCATTTCATTCAGACGCTAAATAACCTAAGCTGTTGATAAAGCGGCGTAAAATAACCTACTATAATAAATAAAATTTATCATTTTGTTATTAGTTTAATATTGATAAGTCATTTGACGGAAATTATTTCTTTAAATAATTTTGATAAAGTTACACTAAGTTATATAGAAAGGCGTTACCGTTCAGCCTTCAAAAATAATTTCCAGTATAGGAGAAGTAAGGTACAACAAGCCCACTAGAGGCTGCAGTGTTAGCCTTCGGTTCCCTCATCTGCGCCAAAAGAAAACTTGTATAAGTAGACCCTTATTGTTTAAAATCACATCACTCGTACGTTATATCAGAAAGGAAATATGAATTGGTATTAGGCTATAGAATCATTTCGCTAAATCTGTATATAGGCTATGATGTACCGAAGTATTGTCGGACCATCGGATCTGTGCCCCTTCAGCGCTGTCGTCGTTCTTGAGAAAGTTAACGCCTGTACTCACTCCATTTCACCCGCTTTCCTCCCACCACGTCAAACAACAGACCACGAACCTTGCCGAATAGGGATGTTGCCAAACTTTCGTTAAACGGTGTCATAAATAACTGGTCCTCCATGCTACAATATTATTTCTTTCAATCAAAATACATCTTGTATTTCTACAATTTTTAAACCTAAATCCCATGTCTCGAATCACTTTCCGTAGCGTTTCTCTCCAACCTTGGAAATTCTATTGCTTCTCTCGCAACTTTCAGTAATTTCTTCAATGTCGGAACTCCTTTCTGCACGGTATAAAATTCTTGTATCTTTCTTCTTAAAATATACATCGGTTCATATCATCTACAAGAATTAAAGGTTCCCTTGGTCTGTTCTTCCCTGGTGATTCTAGCTTTTCATCTCCTGCACAGACTCCCTCTTTCCTGATTTTCTTTATTAGGCGCTCTGACCTGCCTATATAAATTACATAGCATGTTGTATTAGTATTAGTTAAGTAATTTTAATACGTAATCAATTGAAATAAAATAAGTCTCACGTACGATAGCAGCTGCTCTTTTCGTTGCCTTATTTATGGGAAAGAGATATTTACCTGTTTGTTTCTCTTCATTGCAAAATGCTATTACATACTTGCTTAATAATATTTCTTTCTCCACTCCTTGCTACAGTGTTCATGTTGAATTGACAACATTGGACTGCAAGTGCAAATAAACTGTCCCGCAAGAAGGCTCAAAATTGTGAATAGTGTGGGAGAGAAAGGGAGAGAGATAGAAAAGAGAGAGATAGGAATGCAGGGAGAGAAAAAAATTACCGAGGCTGAGTAGGAATTAGGGTTTAGTTCGCATATCTTACGGGGAAACAGATCCGATGGTCCGACAATACATATATTTCCGTGCAGAATTTCTGCAATTTCTGCATTATCATATGATGAAGAAGTAGAACTTAAACTGAGGGGATTCGACCCGCATCGGAACTGGAATCCGGTGTGGCTTAGTGGGTAAAGCGTCAGCACGTAGAGCTGAAAATCTGGGTTCGAGTCCCGGTGCCGGAGAGAATTTTTCTCTGTTCTATCCATCCTTTATCATATAAATCTGTATGACCAAGACAATGTCAAAATGCGATTTTAGTTGAATTGTTAGTCGATTACACAAGATGTTCTTTTTGTTTAATGTGTTGTTACCATCGCATGATTTCAGGAAGGTATCACTGGCCTATAAAAACACACGAAGGTGCAGACGCTTTGTTTGTTTGTGGCAGATGGGATTGTTGACACTGCCCGAAGTTGCTCCTCCACCCACGGCACATACGAGTATAATGAATGCCAAGTTGTGTTACGAACTGCCTAATTCCTGGTTCATGACTTGACTGCCAACGGCCGGGCCTGGCGATCCTTGTTCTTGGCTGGTACCACCACTGTTTACCAGTTCGGCAGGACAAGTCCACGAGCTGGACACGCAGCGCGCACTCTGTCCTTTCCAGTCACAAATCCTCGGATTTAATGGCCTCTTGCGAATTAGACATGTTAATAGCTCTACTTCTCTATGTCTGTAATTATTTTCAATAATAAAATTAATCCTTGTTACATATCATTGCTATTAGAAGTAATAAAAGAGGCTCATATGAAAATAAACGTAAAGAAAACTAAAGAAATGAGATTAAATAGTAAAAAGACAGATAAAGTTACAATAAATAATAATACCATTGATACCAACAAAATGAAAATAAATTCTCTAAAGAGCAAAGCCATCAGCTTTACAAGGAAAAGAAATAAAATAATCGCATCGTATACGTTACGGGGTGAAACCATTCCGGAAGTTAACAAATGTAAATACCTCGGAATAACATTTAGCAGCGTTCTTGGCCGGGGGGAACACGTTACAGACACAGCGGGAAAAGCATGGAGAGCGTTACACTTTGTGATGAGGGTACTAAGAAAAGGTTCTGATAAATCCAAAGAGATTGCATATAAATCACTAGTACGTCCAGTAATGGAATATGGTGCTGCATGTTGGGATCCTTACAGACTAGAACATATTAAGACACTGGAAAAGATTCAAAAACGGGCTCTCAAGTATTGTCGGAAAAATTCACCATTAAAATGGGACACACTCACGGACAGGAGAACGCGCACTGTTCAAAACATACAGAGGTGAACCTGCCTGGAGAGAAATAAAAAATAGGTTGCAGCCGCCAAATTACTCTTCAAGGAACGACCAGTCTTATAAATTGAGGGAAAGAAGACAGAGGACGGACATTGGAAAGTTTTCTTTTCTCAATCATACTATCAGGGACTGGAATGCTTTACCTGCAGACTTATTAAGGCTTTACCAACAACGCAAAATGTATTTAAAAATAGGCTTAAAGACTTTACTAATAGACGGTAATTATACACAGTATTTAAAGGGTGTAATTGATATTTTGTTATTGAAGTGTTGTATCAGTGAATAATTATGTTGTGTCAGTGAAGTGTGTTGAGTAAGTGAAACGTGTTCTTGTCAGTGAAGCTTTATAGTTTATAGTGGCAGTGCAAAGTATTTGAACAGTGAAATGTTTTTGAAGTGTTAGTGAAATCAGGATAGAATCAGTGAAATGTGTCGTAGTTCCATTGCAGTGAGTGAGTTGACAGCGAAATGAGTGTAATGTTGAAAGGTACTTGTGCAGATATGAATATATCATACTCGTGGGTTTTAGTTCGAATATAGGTTTAAGGTACAAATTAGATTTACTTTAAATGTTATTTTAACCGATCGTGCTTCATTTAATTTAGGATGTTCCCTGTTATTATTATTATTATTATTATTATTATTATTATTATTGTTATTATTATTAATTATTATTAGTATTAATTATTAGTATTATTATTAATTGTATTTTTTATTAATTGTGTTTATTAGTGTCTTTATTGAGTGTAATTAGTTACCACTGCCACCTGGTATATACCCATTCCAGTGTGAATGAATACATACATACATAAATACATACATACATACTGTTCAAGAATTTAAATATTTGGGTAGCATAATTGACAAGAATGGTGGAGCCTTTGAGGATGTAAGAAACTGAATAAAAAATGCAAATAGTATATTTGTCCAGTTGTACCCAATATGGAAATCTTATATTATATCTAGATCTACAAAAATTAAAATCTTTAACAGTAACGTGAAATCAGTCGTATTACATGGCTGTGAGACATGGAAAACAAGTAAAATGATACAAAATAAACTGCAAACATTTGTTAATAGATGTTTACGAAGAATCTTAAAAATTAGATGGCCAGATATAATCACAAACTCAGAACTATGGAAGATTACAAATCAGAAAGAAATCACAATAGAAATCAAAAGACGAAAGTGGAATTGGATAGGGCAAACAATCAGGAAAAAAGATGGAGCAGTAGAAAGAATGGCTTTGGATTGGAACCCCCAGGGTAGTAGAACAAGAGGAAGGCCAAAAAATACATGGAAGAGAACAGTTTTGGAGGAAATTGCTAGGGAGGGGAAAACATGAAGCGAAGTGAAGAAGTTGGCTACAAATAGGGTCCGATGGTGGTACTTTGTGAATGCCCTATGCTCCTCATGAGGAGATGATTGATTTTGATTGATTTACATATCATTGCGACATCCCCGCTGTAAGTTTTATACATAAAGCTGTAGTGTTCAAAGAAAAAAAATAACTTATTGCATGATTAATTTATTAACTTCTTGCTGTTCGTCAAGTAGTTGCAATTGTTTTTCTCCCCTACATAATTTCATCATCAGTAAATTGTTCCATCATTGTCAGCCTGATGGTATAAACCAGTGGTTCCCAACCTTTTAAGTGTCACGGACCCCTTGAACTACCTACTTCATGTTGGCAGAACCCCAAAAATATTTTGCATAATTTAGGTCCATAAATTTGTTCTACTCATTACACATTTTCATAATGTAGTGAAGCAAGTATCCTTAATGGTTTGGTAGCGATATTACATTTTAGTTTTAGCTTTTGAATACAATTTCAACGTGAAAACACATAAATAGGCCTACAGAGATATCACGTTTTCCTGAGAAGAATTAAATTACTTTCTTAGACTTGCCGTAAGGTTGTTAGAGTGAATCGAGAGGAGATGACTATCGGGGGAATATGGTTATTTCTTTGTAGTTTCACATTCTTCGAAGAGAGAACGCAACGCGCATGTCTTGATCACTGAGACTGTTGAATGGCTGTAGAGTGGAAGCTAACTCATTTTGCCACGTGTTCTTGTTGTGAGAAGAAGAAAAGCAAGAAAACTGCTCATTTTTCTGATATAAAATAATTGCAAAAGTATGTTAAAATTTTAATACATCCTTGAATTCGTAATAACTGTCAAACCTTTGTAATGGATATTGTAGTAAAGGAACTAACGTTTGTATTGTTAACAACCAACGACCTTGTTTCGCCATCTTAGGCTGTGTCACAGCACTAGGCATCTCACCCCGATACTTGGGGAAGATGATCATTTTTTTTTTCGGGGTAAGATGGTAAGTTGTTGCAAGAGTTTTATTTTTTGTTTGTTTGTTTGTTTTTTTTGCAGGAAATGTGTAAACATTACGTAAAATCCTCTGATAGAAGTCAGTGGATTGAGGATAGTCTTCAACTTGCGATGGAACATGTTATAACAGAGGGTATGAAATGTTTTAGAGCATTGCAAGCATATGATTTCTTACCGTACCCTTAAACGCCTCCTAAAAATAATGATGACAAAAAATGTTCTGGATTGAATTCATTGTGAGCAAGAAGTGATTTCACGAGTCTTGCACACGGCAATAAAATATGTGCAATGACGTGCTGCTAAGTAGTGATAAACGAGTGCATATAAGATTGCAAGAAGATCGTTGTGGTAAACACAATTTTTGAGCTCGAGTTAGAAGATTAAGTTGTAGAATGCATTTAAGATACTCATCTACCCTTAATTTTTAATTTTCCTTCAACAATTTGATTTTTTTTTATTTCATCTGAAAGCTTAAACTTTCTCGTTTTAAAAAACATATCAGTTTCGTTTCTATGAGGTTTGCTTAATTAATTAACTGAGTTTTTATTGACCGGAAACGCCCTTTTTTAAACCGGAAGTGCAGTTCTGCAAGTGTCAATCCGTCACATCCTGTCAGATTTATATATTTTTCTTATAATAACATTCAAATTTGACGATAGAATTTAACTGTATTATTTTTCATAGTCTGGAACCAGTGTGTTTCGTTTTACAATTTATAATATCCTCAGGTGTAGATGATTTTTCTCCACGTTCAGTTTTACGGAATTTTAAAACACTAAAGTTAACGCAAAGGGCACTTATAATTGAGATATTTTCATCATTATTGCACCAAAATTAAGCTGTTTACTGTAACTACAAATTATTTTGTTTCCCGTGCCTGCTACTTGCTAAGGGTAAAGATACGAGCTGGACATGTACTGGTGTGACGGATTTAAGCTATTTGACACAGAAAATTAAGAAGCACGAGAAATCTATTGCTCATAAGCAGAGACCGGAAGTTTAGGCATTATAAATCATTAAAACAGGCGGCAAAAAGGCATTATAAATAGCTAAAATACGCAGGAAAAAGGCATTACAAATAGCTAAAATACGCAATAAAAGACAATTTTGTTACAAAAACCGTGCACTAGATTCACAATCTTGGACTTCCCACAAAGGGATTTCGGCAGCAAGAAAAGTTTTACATAAGTCGAATGCAAATTGAGATTTTCGACTCGATGTTGCAATTACTGTTGGAAGCAAAGAAATCTTCTTCCCAGTAGCCTTGGAAAGTGAATTTTTGTGTTTGGTTGTATTGATATGTTGCGATATGAAATATTTAGCTATAGTCGCGACGCTGTTATTCCCTGTTATCCTCCTCTTTGCTTACGTCTTAGCAAGTGAAAGCTCTATAAAGTCTAGGTAGGTAGTATCGTTCGCCATTTTTGTTCTTTCATTTCTGAGCTACCAGACGAGGGATCTATTTGCCACACCGTTAAACATTATCATGTCGTAGCTCCTATGATAATAAATCAAACGCACTGTGATTCAGCAAATAATTGAGCGGCAAATAAGGTCCTCGTGTTCTTTCTGCGAACGCCAACGAAAGAGCCAAAATGGCGGGCGATTATATTAAGTATTTATCCAGCCTTAGGAAATACTTAACATCTTCATCAGCGAATCACAAGACGCACACGTTTAAATGTAGCCGACCTGCAACGTGATTGGCTGCCGGAAATTAGAGCGACGGGACTATAGCTACAACAACGTCGCAATGGAAACTGAAAGAAAAATAACCGTTAAAAATAACGTTAGATCCGCACTCATTGAGCCTTGTCAAATAAACACAAGCGATAATTAAAACGCTTACTTTTATACATTATTGCACGGCAGCACTCATTGTTACAAAGAGAATATGAACTGACTGACTGCATTATTAGAGACTTATAATAGTGTTTTAATGTGAATTGGTGCAGACTGTAGCGAGCTTGAAACACTTGGACACGTGCTTGGACAATGCCCCAAAGGCGAGCTGCTGATCAATGCTAGACATCATCGTGTACGACATGCTTTGGCGATATCGTTAAAAACTTTAAATTGGGAAATTCATGAGGAAGTACATTGTGTATCATCAGATGGTTCTTTTAGACGGGCAGACATTATTGCTATCAACGGACGCTTAAAACGGGCTCTTGTTCTTGACCCTACTATCCGTTTCGAAAGAAACCTAAATCAGGCCACCGAGGTTGATATTGAGAAGAAGTCCATATATGAACCTTGTCTGCCGTATCTTTCTCAAAAGTACAACGTCCCTCTTAAACAATGGTCCGTCATTGGTTTGCTGTTCGGCAGTAGAGGTTCAATCACAAAATTCACGTGGAATTATCTTAAGGAACTTCACATTCCTTTTGATTCTGTAATGTCTATTCTTATAAATATTATCAAGGATTCTCTTCAAATATTACATCATCATCTCTATTTCAATTAATCAACTTATATTTGCCTTCAACAATTAACTTTCTTTTTTCTTTAATGTATCACATCACATTATTATACATGTTTATTGTATTCAGGACCCTTGTGGTCACTCAAAATTCTTTGAGCTGATGTCTATAATTTAGAAATGTATTTACATTCTGTGAAGTCACTTTCATTGTAGCGGTTATAGAAATAAATTAAAATATACCTGTAGGCAATTTTTAATAATAAATTAATAAATAATAGATAAGTAATCATATAAAGGCAAAAAAAGCATTTATTTTGTAAATTAGGCATTTATATTAAAAAGGCAGAAAAGGGCAACATAAAACTGTGACGTTTCTATCATAAAGGTATAATTCGTACAGATTTACTTTCAAAATGGAAATAGATTTAACACATTTAAAAAAGCATTCTGCCAAATTTCCGGTCCCTGCTCATAAGAATGCTTGCCTAGGAAGTGCCAAACTACAAGCAGTGTCCTACTGCTTAAGAAAATTAATTTTAAACTCCAATATCTTAAATTTTTATTTTTACGTTTGAAATTTGAAAAAAAAAAATCTTAATGAAGTAAAATTTAGAAACATGTTTTCACAGCTTATTGAGTATTCTTTTCTAGGAGTAAGGCAGTGAAAGAAATTTTGTTCTGTGGGTCAAGAACTAACACAAACAATAATGTCAGTTTTCGCATTAAAATATTGCCCCTCCCAGCCCCAATACATTTCAGGGATTTATTTTATGAGAAAATCCTTAATTTTGTGTCAAGTAACCAGGGGAAAAAGAGTTTAAAAAATTGGATTAAAATTTCACATTTTTCTCCAAAGGGTAGTTAAGCAGACCTAACTTAAAGAATAATACATCATATAATGCATGTTCTTCATTCGTTAAAAATGTGCCTCATAATTATTGTTCATTTTTTTTTCAAATGGGAAATTTACAATGGAAAGGCCTGTGCAATTTTCATTCCTCTTTAAGGGGAGAGGATGGTATTTTTTGGTGAAAAATGAGTAAATAAAATTTTCAAAAAAATCTTTAAAATACCCTTTGATATGTGTGGAATACATTGCATAACATTTTGTGGGTATTTGTGCCCTTATTAGATGTTGAGACGTCATTTTGAAACTTCCTTCGCTATGGATTTTTAAATTACACGCCCGCTTTTATCGGTTTCGAGTACTTCATTTCTTTTGCTACACTGCCTGACAAAAATGGATATAATTTCTGAACTATTGAAGATACATGCATGACATTTAGAACACACATTCTTTAGACTATTAGGAAACTTTTCTCTGTAACGGAATTTTGTTAATTGATTTCATTTTAAAAATACGTCCGTTTGTTTGCAAGAAAGGAAATCAGAAAATTTTTATTAAATTTTAATTGTTTATTTTACAAACGTAGGGACTAATATCAAAATTCTGTTACAGACTGTTTGTAGAACATGCTTTTGCAAACACATTACAAAAATTGTTTGAATCTATCTTTAAAAACGGTTTAGATATATCGGTTTTAGTATAATCCTGCATTGGGTATATATTTTTTTTTCGAATTTGGGCCCCCAAATAATTTTTTTTTAAATTTTTATTTAGTTGAGTTGCCACAGCTATGAACTCTCTACATACAAAAAATTAATATTTTACACCAAGTAGGAAAAAAGTTAAAAAAATACCATTCTCTCCCCTTAAATCATGCGAATGCGACGCTGAAAATTGAAACTTGATATTCCTACCATAAGATAATTACATCACTGACTACGTGGCCTTACGTGAAACAAGAGAAACGGAGGAGAATCTGACCTGTCGGTGTTGAAGTTACTCGTACTTGGAAATGAACTGAATATGGTGTCTGTTTTCTGGTTCGGTTCATTGGCCAGGAAGAGCAACGCCCTTCAAAATGATCCGAGACGAAGAAGAGGTGGCGAACAAGCACAACTCTAGTCTGGGAGTTTGGAATCGTGGTGCATATTTTACGAGCGTCCCTCCCACCCTCACCTCAGGAAGTGTAATGATTGCTATGTATTAATACGTGGTGCTTGCCCTGTCAACACCATATATCACGAAGGCACCAGATTACGTGGTACACAGTGCAGAAAATCTGCGAGATTTATGAACCCTTGTTAAACAAAGCAACATGTTCACTTTACGTTCTCTCTCTAACTGCTAAATACAGAACAAAACCTATTGCCTCTTGAGGAAGGATTTTAAAATATTTTACGCTTAACGGGAAACAGGATTTGATTTTATTTTCCCCCGAAAGTTAAATATTATGAGTAATCTTATAAATAACCTAAATATATTAGCCCTATGAATAGAGGATGGAAAAAGTCCATCTGCAATAATTGAGGACTGTTTTTGCAAAACTTGCTTTATTTCACTTATGTTATATGAAAAAACTAAATTTTACAGGAGAGACAAAACTCTGTAGTAAGCAAAATTTTGCTGTAACTCTCATATAGCAGAAAGCAAGTTTTGGAAAAACGATCACACTATGACATATTACAATGAAGATAAATAATCAAATTTTACTAAGACGCCTTTAACATCATGTAGAGGCCTGCCTTATGTTAACGAATCCATCAAAATCTCAATTTCGCAAATTTTGCAGTTAGCAAGTTTTGCAAAAACGGTCCTCAATTAGACCCTTAACATGGGCATTCAGATTTTGACGTAGGCAAGAAGAGGCCTAAAAAAATTTGCTTGGAGCTCGCTGTTAGAAAAGGGTTATTTTTAGTGTTGTGGAATTTAATCGATCAATTTCTGTTCTAAGATTAATCGATAAAATATTTAATCGAATAATCGAGTCGATTAAAATTAATCGGTTGTAGTTGATATTAATTATTATTTTGTTAATACAAACTCATACTAAAAATTCCGACAATATTTCTCACTCGGAAATTGTTTACTTAAAAGCACAATAGTACTATTACTTTCTAATTGTAAACCAGGTAGCGTAGGGAAAATCTTTGCACAAACGCTTCAGAAAGAAGATATGAGGACAGTGACCTAGTCTACCTCTATTGAAAGTTGAAACGCAATGCGAAATCCTTATTAAGTTTTATGATTTTCCAAGAAAACTTCCACCTTGTTGTCAGCTCATCTTCCATGCATATGAAATACATACTTTTCTGGGATTCGTCCCCCTCATCCCTTATAAAATAGCCATGTCTACACTGTGTGGAAGTGAGAGCATGACTACCTTCTTCTCTTTCTAAAATCTGATAATTCGATTACAATAGGAGCCAGTCTTCTGTTTCGATCGCTGTACTTTTGCACTTGCAGTTTATCTACTGAGTTTGTACATGAAGGTTGTGTGTTTAGTTTGATAAAAAAATTAGTTTTCTGTGGTTTGTGAAAAGTGTAAACTCCATTATGTCATATGAGAATTTGAGAGGTAAACTCGGTGAAACGTTTGGATTTAAATTGAACGATTGTGGAGAAGCGCTTGACAGAATTTTTTTTTTCGTGATTAGTGATGCAGGGAACATTGTTACTAAACGTAGAGCGGCACTTAATTCGGAGCATGTGAATGCACTCACACGTTTAAAATCATGGATGAAGCCGTGTTAACTAGGTGAACCTTCATACTTTTTGTTATTTATGTTTGTCTCAAAAATTGCCGGAGAAATTGACACAATAAATTATAAGCCAAGTAATTAAAATAGTTGTTTTGTAATATAACGATACAATATATACAGATATACAACATTTAATGCTTATGCTTATCACCGAACTCAAGTTAAATTTAACAATAATTGTGTATTACAGTATATTAACACATTTTTCAACTCGATCAAAACTAATCTATCGATTAATCGATTAAATTCAAATAGTAAATCGATTAAATATTTTGATCGATCAACAGCACTAGCTATTTTATGTGCCGGAAACCTACATCATAGCTTTACCCCCCTTTCGAATAGGCCTATAGTTACTCTAAAGATTTTTTCCTTAGCTGGACTTGAACCCGCGAACCTCGGATGCATGGTTAATATGATAACCATTAAATCACCGGGAAAAGTTTAAAAACCGTCATCATTCCTGATAAAAATGCATATCTAATGAGAAAAAAAACCATTGTTTAACTTTAGAATACCAATTAATTTAGTGCGAAAGTTATGACAATCGAAATAAAGCAAAATGTAATAATTTTGGTTACTTTTAAATAGTACTAGCCAATAAGGGTGTTTTTAATATTCACTCCAATTTTGCAGTTACTTCATTGTTCTTCCGGAACAACGATATAGCCTATAGGCCTACATACAGAATGATTCACTCACTCTTACATTTCATAGCATGGCCTCAAAATCTCGATATTTATTTACAGGAGATTTCAATGCAAGATTAGGTGTGAAATTTCTATATTTCTAGGATGAGTCATCTGCGGCTTCCGTACTGAAAATATGAACATAGGAAAGTCTTCATGTGACCAAGAAACGTTAGCAGAAGTTGATTTTAGACATTTTTGTCTTTGTTTTGTAAATGCTAATAATGGGAGCAACTACGATAAAATTGATTGTACTGTTAAGTTTTAATAAGTTATTTTATTTATTTACTTATTTATTTGTTTATTCATTTATTACTCTATCTATTTGTTAACTAATTTATTTATTTGTATCTATTTAAGGTGTTAGTATTGAAAGTACTAACTTTCATAATCCATCATGAATATATTAGCCTCTTTCTGCAATGCATTAATTGCTACACCTGTCTAGCTTATACAGTATAACATCTGACAACCAGCAAAGTTTCAATCCCATTAAAATTGCAAATAACAGAGATTCATTCTTTCAGGTCTATATTCTGTTACGTATTCCCGTAAATCAAGTTCATGTCCACATGTTTTCGTTAATGGAAATTTGTTCGTCATTTCAACTTAATGAATATTATTCACATTAACGCTGGAATTTATAGGAGATACGAAGTTTCTGAAATACTATACAATGGTTTATAATTATAACGAAGAAAACTGATAATATTCGGTGGTAAAACACGCACATTAATATAACAGGCATGTTGTAAGACCGGAATAAGCAACCTTACCTTTATTGGCTGCACACCTTACTCTAAATGAATTAGTTTGTTAAGCACATTGCTACTTTTGAATTTCAAATCTGATTATTGGTATTATGTTTACGGAATCGACATTGAATGAGCTGGAATACATAACATGTGCAAAAAAAGGGTGTAGGTGATTCACCTGATATATAATGAAGACAGTGCACTCAAATGACCATCCTCAAATTACATTTTTCACCTGGAGCAAATTATGTTAGTTGAGTATACGAACACTTGTCAGGCTTGTGATTGTTGCGTTGTTTCTTGTAGTGTAACAATCTTACACTTCATTTAAGCTAAGGTCAACAGACCTCAGGGGCTAAGTAACGGGCCAACAGAACGGTAGTCAGGACAACTTCCTTTCAGACAAATGTATAATATTACTAATGACCTGTACGAAAATTTTGCACGTTGATATGAACAGATTCTGTTAAGGCAGCTTTTATATTGCACTACTTTTTCAGAGGTTGAATAAATATGGATTTTAAATCATTATAGATTTTTTGGAATACTGTAGTTGAGAATTTATGGTTTTTATTTCAATTATGAATTATTAGTACATTATGCAACGAGCCTATAATGGTAGTAATTAAGACGCGAGTATGTTTATGAAACGAGCGCAAGCGAGTTTCATAATTTTCATACGAGCGTCTTAATTACCATTATAGGCAAGTTTCATACGACTTTTTATGCTCGACCATATTTCTAACTTGAAATTATTCATAAATATTCGTGTTATTCTTATCTGACTGGGGAGCGGAACTGACCTTGTGCAATATCTCGTAAATTGTGAGATGTGCGCAGACGCGAAAGTATTGATTTTTTCCGAGAAACAAATGTCATTGACCTTGATATAATCTAGAGAGTAAAATAAACATTAATCCTGATATAACCTTGAAATTGATTTAGACATTGAAAAACGAGATGACAAATTGAATTTATTTGAATATTATTTACAATTAACGCTAATTATTATAGTAACAACATAACATTCTGCGACAGTATTGGATTTCTAGCCTCCATGACGTTTCGCTAGTTGTCTTTCGATTGCATATCCGAAAATAATCGATACTTGCGCTTTCATATTGCGAATAGGTGTACTTTAATGAGGTCCATTAAAGGGGTGTTACCAGGTATATAATTATTACATTTCGGCATGGTCGAGCATAAAATATTATAATTTGTTTAGGTACTTCTTCTATTTGCGATTGGCCTTTTCGCTTACCGTACTCGTTTCAGTGTCTGAATAAGTTGTGGATGTAGCAACAGTTATTTCAAATATTATACAACTTACATTCAAAGTTGAAATTTTGGCATGAAATACTCAAGTTTCAGACATAATTTAAATTACAAGAATCAGATTTTGGAATAGTGCTTTAAGTGTCAATAATATTTGTATGTCTAGGGATAAAACGCTGTTCTCTATTCTAAGGACTGCGGATTCAAAACCGGCGGGGACTCGATGAATTTTGCAGGAGTGCAAGACCTCCGGGAGGAACTTCAAGTCATGTGATGTGTCAAAGTTATCCGGCACTTTAGACCTCCAAGACTAAATTAGAACCCGTGGACCAAATTTCTCCTTTCTCGTGTCCTAGTAGTACCTTAGATGCATACTAGGTGATGTTTGAGGCGATGAGCTCACTACTTGTCCCTGTCGACAAATAAGTGCCGGTCTCTAGTTATGACTTCGAACCATGTTGATATAGGATATGTGGAAATACATGTCCTACAACAACGAAAATACAGGGACATCATTTTATTTTTACTAACATTTCTAATATTAACCTGGCTATACATTTGAATTAACGGTTGAGAACCGGAAACACTACTCCCTTCCACGACTTGAGTTCGATGTTACTGACGTAAAATACAAACAAATCACTTTACTAGGTGCAGGAGGGAAGAAAAGTAGTTCATCCATTTACGTAAACTGAGAAATATCGCGATTTTGAGTTTTATAATTTTCATTAGGTTTTTTTTAATCAAAATAGAGTACTGGTTTTACTCACGAACTGAGTTATCCATTCGGAAGTATTCATTATGCAGTGTATATTATACTGTCTATATCACATTAGCGTGCAATATAGAGAAGGAAGTTAAATTGAAAAATAATAATAATATGGATATTTAAACACATTTTTTAAAATGGTGGCCGTTCATTTCGATACAGGCATTAGTTCTTTTGTGCATATTATCGCATTATAGATTATTGTACCTAATTCCAATTACCAGTTTCGTCCTGCGTACTAGTAACTCATGTTGAAATAGTTTTGTACCTACTCTATAAAATAGTATCTTACGCAATGTAAATTCAATCTTCACTTCTGCCCGATCCGAAAAGATAAAATTACTCAGACATGCTATCTACTGTCCGTCCAAGTGATTTTATCGCAGGATCGTATAAAGGGGGGAAATCACGTGACATTAATTACTTAACGAGGCCCTTTTATTTAAGTTATTTTAAACAGCTGTATAATATTACGTAGAAGTCCAATTCCTAACAGAAATTAATGTTTTCAGAAAAGAGCTAAGACAGCCCAGACACTAGCCTTTACAAAGTGGCGAGTAGAAGCGGGTGGGGGAAACCGGGATGCGACGTAGGCAAACGGACGACAGTACCTGTTCGAAAATATGATTCAATATCGAAAGCTCTTTTGTCACTGGAAAACGCGAACTAACTCAGTACTGTTTACTATGACCGTAAGGCGACTTTGACTGCATACGCGGCCTTGGTTCTGTGTGGTGTACGGTTGTAAGTTTACTAGTAGAGGGGGTGGGAGTGAAGTGCATTAAAAAACTCAGGTACAATAAAAATTGAAATAAAAATAAAATGATATCCCTGTATATCGAGCTTCACAACTAAACAGCGAACTCCATTAAGCAAGATTAAATCGACGGACGTCTTCTCATCTAGTTTTTTTTTCACTCGACGACATAAAGTTCTTATCACTAGAATCAGAATTGGTCACAGGAAATTGACTCACCGATATGTTCTTCTGAAAGATCATTTCCCAGAATGTACTATATGCAACCAGGCCTTATAGTGAAGAAGGTTATCAACTAGTGTACTCTTTGCGACAACTGGAAAAAACTCCTAAATACCTCTTGAGAACTGCCGAACACAGTGAGGGAAACTAGCTCTTTTATGAAACCAATTAACATTTTCAAAACTATAAATTTGTGTGGGAATGTGTTGTCATGCATCCTTGAATAATCATACAAAATATAAAACTGTGTAGCTATATGGAGATGTAGTCAACTTCGGTCGCCATAAGATCATATGTACAGTCAGGTAATAAAAACTCTTAAATTATTTAAAAACGGGCGCTAAACAGAATTTAAATGATGCCTTGATATTTGATCTACACTCTACAGTATATTTCCTCATTTCTTGCTATTGATGACCGCCCAGTTATATCTAGTGTTTTTTAGTATTAAGAAAATGAAGTTATGTACAAAGAAGTCCGTTGCACAGTGTTTTGTAGGCTATTCGTTCTGTTCACTGGCAACAAGAAAGTGTCTTCACTTTCAACAAAGGTTCATTCACCTGCCCTTGGAGGGGCGATACTCATTTTAAATGGAATTTATGTAATGATTCTGAAAATATTCACACAAACAAACAATAATTCTTAATTATTGCTATTTTAAGAGTGGTGATAAATCTGTGTCATAAATATAACGCATTAATTTCTCATTGTGCATCTTACGAGTTTCATGAAAAATCAGTTCTTTTATCGGGTTGTTAATGATTTCTCGCTTGGGTTTATACAGGATGTTTCCGAGGTGGTGTTACAAACTTTCAGGAATGATGGCGAAGGGCACATGTATCAATTTGAGATAAGAAACCATGGTCCGGAAATGACTGAGTCGAAAGTTATAGGCAAAAAGCTGAGATGTTCGGGTGGAATTATCGATTTGATTTACTTATAGTCGGATACTGAATATGAACAAAACTCTTCCAATAATAATTTTGGAGAAAAAGCTTTATTCTGATAGATGATATTCGAAAACCACATTCTCAGTAGTAGTGGTGTTTATGGTAGTAGTAGTAGTAGTAGTAGTAGTAGTAGTAGTAGTAGTAGTAGTAGTAGTAGTAGTAGTAGTAGTAGTAAGTGGTGCTGGTAGTGAAAATAGTAGTAGGGATGGTGGTGTTAGCAGTACTAGTATTAATAGTAGTAGTATTGACTGTAGTGATAGTGAAATCAGTAGGAGTAATTTATTTATTTAATTAATTGAATTATTTATTTTATTTATGCAATTTATTTATTTAATTAATTAATTAATTTATTTATTTTAATTAATTAATTAATTTTATTTATTTATTTTGTTTAATTTGTTTCATTTAGCTGTTTGGTTTGTTGTTTGATTTGTCTGTTTGGTTTGTCTGTGTGGTCTATCTGGCCTGTCTGTCTGTTTATTTATTTATTTATTTGTCTATCTATTTATTTATTTATCTATTTGTCTATGTATTTATTTTCTATTTATTTATTTACGTACTATTTATTTATTTACTTACTTACTATTTATTTATTTACTTATTTACTCATATACTCATTTACTTATTTATTTATTTGTTTACTTATTTATTTATAAATTTATTTATTTACTTACTATTTATTTATTTACTTGCTATTTATTTATATACTTACTATTTCTTTATTTACTTATTTACTTACTTATTCACTTATTTATTTATTTATTATGTATTTATTTTAATCAATTAATTAATTTTATTTATTTATTTAATTTGTTTCATTTAGCTGTTTGGTTTATTGTTTGGTTTGTCTGTTTGGTTTATCCGTGTGGTCTATCTGGTCTCTCTGTCTATTTATTTATTTAATAATTTATTTATTTATTTATCTATCTATTTATCTACGTATTTATTTATTTTTATTTACTTATTTACTTACTATTTATTTATTTACTTACTATTTATTTATTTACTCACTATTTATTTATTTATTTACTTACTTACTATTTATTTATTTAATTGCTATTTATTTATTTATTTATTTACTTATTTGCTTACTTATTCACTTGTTTATTCATTTATGTATTTATTTATGTATTTATTTATTTATTCATTCGTTCATTCAGTCGTTCATTCATTCATTCATTCATTCATTCATTCATTCATTCATTCATTCATTCATTCATTCATTCATTCATTCATTTCATAACCATCGAGAATGATGCTATAGACAGTTGTAAACTATACCGACAGAGATAAGCACAAAACCAAGATAGAACAAATATATTTAAAATGAAAATAAAAATCAAAATAACATACTACTAAAAATATTTAGATCTACAGAAAATTAAAAAAAGTCCTTAATATCATAAAAGGCCCTTTCTTTTAGTTAACGTTGCAAAGTGGTTTTAAATCTGTTAAAATGTACAACATTTAACTGCATAAGTTATTCAAAGTCGGAGTTCAACTTAGGCGAAAAGTGACCAAAAATATTACCTGCCTCTGTCAGTTTCAGGTTTCTTTTACGTGCCGCAAATATACAATACGTGATACACACCTTTATTTTATCTCGGAAGAAGTCGTATTAAAGATAGGCTATTATCGGCCTTTATAATCCATTACCCTCAGTTCCATTTGAACCCACAAAGCTTGAATTCAACGATCCTCGGTATCGGACAAGCTGAAACACGTAAACTTTCTTTATAATCTTGGGAGGGGGGGGGGAGGAAATATATATATAGCCCTATATATGCCACAATATTTTACCTAATTGAGGAAGTAAAATGAGAAAATATAATTGTTGGAAGCACTTGACTAGAACAGTGGCTGAAGACCAATCCCGTACCTTTCACATGCACGTAGATTGAAATTCTCTCTGGGGCCGTGGGACAAAATGCATTTAATAATAAGTCCATGACAAATACGGACATGTTGATGTACCCGCTATTCTCAGTGGTCAAAGATGATGTTAAGAAGGAAGAATGCCTCATTGCCATCAGCACCGTTACAGAAATGTCATCAAGGAGTCGTTGGTGATGATGATTGACATACACCGGAGTAACGGACCATTTCCCACGTTGCTTATGGTCGAAAGAACGACCATCACAGTTATACTCTAAAATGAGTTATTTACAGACACGCTTTTGGACTTGCAGATGTTACGAAAGCAAACTGTATCACGGAGACCAACTGGTGCTTCCCAAACGACATCTGCTGTTGGACATTTCACTTCTTTCGTCGCTTGTTATTTGAGAAATTTGTTTAAGACATTTAAAAATGCAGATTATGTAATAATTGTTTGATTTGAAATTAAAAAATTGTATTTAGTTCTTCGCTGTGTTAAAATGATAGGTTATTAGATTTTATATTTAGTATACCTGGGTTTGATATCTGGGAGGAAAATGAAGTCTTAATTAATGTCAAGGTAGGACTGTGTGCCTCTTTTCTTGCTACGTTCTGTGTTGTCGTTAGCGGCGACCTAGCAAAGGAGTCCCGTTGCTTGATAATATTTAGCGTTGATTCATAACTATAACCAGAGTGAGGAAGGACGGGATTATTGGGCCTAATTCTGGCAGAAGAAAAAGATTACTGATCTAGAGTCTCATTCCATGCATTGGCGGGAGTCGGAGGAACATTATGTTTTTACCCTTCACTTATTTCTCGAGAATCACTTTTCATTCTACCATTGCAGAAAGTATTATGGTGCTGCAAAAAGATCGAATTCAAAATTTACGTGGAAATATACGTTTTCAGCATTCCTGTGCAGGAAATTGTTTTTGGTATGAAAACATCTTATGCGACTGTCATAGGATAAATCTTAAAAATTATGCAACGAAAAATGTTGTTAATGAGTGGAGAAATGGGAGGAGAAACATTTAATATTTACACGAAAACGCGTTCTTGTAAGGCAAAAAGTGTAGGCTATATATGAGCTCCAAGCCTGTTGGCCACTTGTCTCACTTCGAACTATGAACGTTAGTAGCATTCAGATCATGATAAAGAAGTCAATTGTTGTGAAAATCGTGAATCATATAGGGTAGACCATGGTAATTGTAAGCACTTTTCACTGATTTCAAATATATTTCAACATTACACAACCCTCAGTAACGGTAAGCATGACAAAGAAACATTGTGTTATTTTTAGATCTTTCTTTTCCCTGAAAATTGGGTTAAAATAATAAGATTGACTTTTTTCATCTTTTAATTGCTAGTTTACATTTACCCCTTTGAGAGAGGGGTAATTGCAAACATCAATTTTCGCACGGGCTATCAGACACTGAACTTTTTTGTTCTGTTTCAGAAGAAAGAGCTGTACTCCTTCCAACTCTAATTTTGGTTACTGGTACATTTCGTCCCTTTAACCTATGATATTATGACGATATAGGAACTCAGTACCTCTCCTGAGCTTCACGATAACTGTAGTTACTATTTTTCACATCTGTGGCAACCCTCTCTAAATCCTCTATAGTGTAGTTGGGTGGGGGTCTCTTTGATTACTGAAAAGTACGAAATGTAACCTTAGTAAAACATGTTAAATGTTAACTACTATACATTACTCATAAAAACAACATATTCTTAAAAAATAGTACTGTACGTTTACTTACAATGCCAAAAATGAAGGTAAAGCAAAATTCTTTCTCAACTTTTTTTTGTAGTCTCTTACAAATATTCGTTCACAACTAAACAGTTACTCCTACTAGGCGCCAAACTGCTTTGTAGGTTATCTAACATGTTAATTTAAATATTCCTCCGAATTAAAATTTGTATATGGACAGTTGAATTGAACGGGTTACATCAGCTTCTTGTCTATGCGGATGACGTGAATATGTTAGGAGAAAATCCACAAACGATTAGGGGAGACACGGGAATTTTACTGGAAGCAAGTAAAGCGATCGGTTTGGAAGTAAATCCCGAAAAGACAAAGTATATGTTTATGTCTCATGACCAGAATATTGTACGAAATGGAACTATAAAAATTGGAGATTTATCCTTCGAAGAGGTGGAAAAATTGAAATATCTTGGAGCAACAGTAACAAATATAAATGACACTCGGGAGGAAATTAAACGCAGAATAAATATGGGAAATGCCTGTTATTATTCGGTTGATAAGCTTTTGTCATCTAGTCTTCTGTCAAAAAATCTGAAAGTCAGAATTTATAAAACAGTTATATTACCGGTTGTTCTGTATGGTTATGAAACTTGGACTCTCACTTTGAGAGAGGAACAGAGATTAAGGGTGTTTGAGCATAGGGTTCTTAGGAAAATATTTGGGGCTAAGAGGGATGAAGTTACAGGAGAATGGAGAAAGTTACACAACGCAGAGCTGCACGCATTGTATACTTCACCTGACATAATTAGGAACATAAAATCCAGACGTTTGAGATGGGCAGGACATGTAGCACGTATGTGCGAATCCAGAAATGCATATAGAGTGTTAGTTGGGAGGCCGGCGGGAAAAAGACCTTTAGGGAGGCCGAGACGTAGATGGGAAGATAGTATTAAAATGGATTTGAGGGAGGTAGGATATGATGGTAGAGACTGGATTAATCTTGCTCAGGATAGGGACCAATGGCGGGCTTATGTGAGGGCGGCAATGAACCTCCGGGTTCCTTAAAAGCCAGTAAGTAAGTAAGTAAGTAAGTAAGTAAGTAAGTAAGTAAGTAAGTAAGTAAGTATATGGACAATTTTGTATTTCTCACAGCATTTGTTTACAATTAACCACTGTTTACAATTACCCTGATCTTCCCTAATGGGAATGTATGTTTCATCTTCTTGACATTAATTTTTTTAAGTGTTATCTGAGAATCTTAGCTGTTTATAATGTAACCCTTTCGGATGCTAAACAACCATAACCTAGGCAGGATCCGTCTCAGTGTTATGGCTCTATCCAGCGTCACACCAGCGTACATCGCGACCGGCCTTCTAGTCTTACCAATATAATTAATCATCTCGTACACGGCTCCTGATGCATATCTTTCATCGTCGTTTGCTTTAAGTTAGTGACGGTTGATCAATGAAGAGGTTAGACCAGTTTACCGATGATTTAAAGATAAACCGATGTTACATTAACTATCAGATGCGAGCAAGAAATAAATAAGTCTAAATTGTGTTTCCGATGGGTAAAGAACACTTGAAGATATGAATTCTAACTTCTATTATTATTTTTTACAACATTTTACTCTTACTTACTTACAAATGGCTTTTAAGGAACCCGGAGCTTCATTGCCGCCCTCCCATAAGCCCGCCATTGGTACCTGTCCTGAGCAAGATTAATCCATTCTCTATCATCATATCCCACCTCCCTCAAATCCATTTTTATATTATCCTCCCATCTACTTCTCGGCTTCCCCAAAGGTTTTTTCCCTCCAGCCTCCCAACTAACACTCTATATGCATTTCTGGATTCGCCCATACGTGCTACATGCCCTGTTATCTCAAGCGTCTGGATTTAATGTTCCTAATTATGTCAGGTGAAGAATACAATGCGTGCAGTTCTGCGTTGTGTAACTTTCTCCATTCTCCTGTAAGTTCATCCCTCTTAGCCCCAAATATTTTTCTAAGAACCTTATTCTCAAACACCCTTAATCTCTGTTCCTCTCTCAAAGTGAAAGTCCAAGTTTCACAACCTGTAATTTACATAACTGTTTTATAAACTCTAACTTTCAGATTTTTTGACAGCAGACTAGATGACAAGAGCTTCTCAACCGAATAATAACAAGATTTAGCACGCATAAATGTAATCAATAAAGAACAGTGGAAACTACATTACAAAAATTTACAGTATAATCTAGCTATTATGAGGAATACAGTGAAACCTCTCATTTACGGACATCGAAGGGACGTAACAATCTGTCCGCATCTGGGAGGTGTCCTTTATTGGGAGGGAGGCTCCCCAATCTAACAGTAAATTTATAATATGCATTAGTATCCCTTCACGTTTTAAATTAAATATATTACTGTAGTTTAATACGGTATACTGTACTACAGTAAATTCTTTGCAACTTACAGTAGATAAGACAAAAAAAGGAAAATACAGTACTGTGCTATGCAATCTTGTTCTAGGTCTACAGTTATGCAATACTGTAATTTACAGTTTTAAACTTAACCTTTACGTTCAGGTGCCATGACTCTCGAAACAGAAGAACTGATTGAAGTGAAGAGAATAATCCTACTAACCCTATCATGTTTTGAATACAATTTCATGATTGCGGACCTTATTGTCTTCTTTCATGTTAAGGAATTTCTGTATTAAATTTTCCTTTTTATAACACACTAGGTCTTGAAATCCAAGTTCTGTCCGCAGTCAGGAGGTAAAGCAAACTTTAGGACTGTGAAACAGCTGCCCGTGTCCGTGTCTGAGAGTGTCCGTAAGCGAAAGTTAAATTTATAATTATTTATTTCATTTGGGACATAAAAATCTGTCCGTATATGAGGAGTGTCCGTATCTTGGTGGTGTCCTTAAGGAGAGTTTTCACTGTAGTTTAATTTTGCAGAATCTAAATGTTGTAAAGTAAATGCCTATTGTAGGCACCGAAAATTGAAATTTTGGGGCTCAATAGCCCGGTGTATAACCGTCACACGGACATTCAACGGCCTTTACATTTGAAACACGTGCCTTCCCGGCTGATTGTGCAACGTTACATGGAAGCGCGAAGGTAGAGCACGATGGTGTTGTAACATCGGCGGCACGAGGTGGGATTGAGTATTAATAACGTGCTGTGATCTTTGTGTTCCCACGAGAGGAAGCTAATCATAAATCTATAAATTTCTTCAATGTCTACGGAGATTTTAGGATTGTAACTTAACCTGCGCCACACCAGTAACTTCCTATATTATTTTTTTAATTAGAGCTGAGGTTTTACGCGACATTGAATTGTGAAATTGAAATACAAATATCTTTGCAAAAATCCTCATGATGTTTACTAAATGGGAGACTCCACTGAAAATCATGAATATTTTTCAAAATATTTTTATTGGCTATTTCACTTCTTTAGAATGTATATTTTCACACCCCAGGATTTAACTCAATTCTAATTAAAAATATGTTATGGGTTCGATCCCCGTCGCCGGAGCGAATTTTTCTCCTCAAATATTAATTGTCAATATCACAGATATTATTCTGTAGGACAAATTAATAAATCCATAATATATTCTTAGCTGCAGTGCATATATTTGTACAGATTACTGTGCACGTAACTGCGGAATCACGGCCAAACAAGTCACTCAAATGAGTGCGCTCCTAGTATAATGGCAGTTGACATTGGCCATATACGTCAACATGTATGCCTAACTTGGAGTCAGGGCACAAGGGAAACAACGAAGGAGAGGGGTTCGGTCCGGTGCTGTGGATTGAATTCGGCGTAGCTCGGTGGTTAGAGCGCTTGGTACGTAAAACCAAGGACCCGGGTTCGATCCCCGGCGCCAGAGCGAGTTTTTCTCCTCCAATATTAATTGTCAATATGACAGATATTATTCTGTAGGACAAATTAATAAATCCACAATAAAAATATGTTATTTTTTAATTAAAGCTGTAAGAGGGCGTGGCATTGAAAGAGCTGTGAAAATTATTTTTTCACCAAAGAATTATTTTTTACAAATCTACTAACGTTTTGTTCAAAGTTGGCTTCCTGAAGTTACTAGATGAATGTAGCGGAGGTGAATTTCAGTATGTATGTGTTACATAATTATTCATTTTACTTTCAAATCTATTTTTCCGTGGTTTACTTTTCTTAATTCTACACCAACTTTTTATGCCAAATATTAATCAATCTGGATGACATTTTTACTGCAAGTATTTATGAGGTAACTGCATGTTTCTATGCATTTACTTTGTTCGAAATGCTGCTAGTTTATTTTAGTAATATTTTTTTTTTCATTAATTATAGAAAGAATAACACTTTCAAAACTTGAAAGCTATTTTTGGAAATGAATAACTAGACATTTCATAAAATGAATGCATAGAAATGTTTCTCTATGTCTTGTGAATGTAACCAAAAACAAGGAAGCTTAAAAATGGAGATTTTCTTATAAAAACTTGGGTTTGAAAATATTTTTGAAAAAGAAAATAAAAAATAAAAATAAAAAACACTTGGGAGTTAACATTTTTTTATTTTTTAGTTCTTTACATAGTAAACATGCCCTCAAAATTTGGTTGAAAAAACAATTTTGAGAAAAATTGTCATGTTTAGTGGAGTTTCTCCTTAAGTATGTACTTTTGTAAACAAAATTATTAGATAACCTTGGTTCCACGAGTAGCGTTGAATAACTCTAAATAATAGATGAAGGATGGCTAGTTGGATGATAATGCAGAATTCTTTCACGGAAATATCAGATGTAATAGGCCTATAATAATAACATAATCTAAATATTAGATTTTGTATTAAAATATTATATTTACACCCACGTACTTATTCGGCATTAGTCTTTCTTCGTCTGGATACGTTTTTACTAGAATGGAAATTATGTTTATCTTCAAGTTTTCTTTTCCTATAAAATTTCATATAGCCTATGCTGCGTGACTACTTCCTATATACATGTTTATCTGTGTCTGACGTCACACGCTTGCACTTGTTAAGGTTATTGCGTCACTCTCAATATATCCGGAACCATCTTTTACGTTTAGCCGTAGCAAGCGGTTGAAAGTATGTGAAATTAGATATTGCATATTTTTGGGTTATTGTTTAAACAATGTAGGCCTACAGCTTTATTTTGGGAATAAACTGAAAATAATTTTTGAATGTATCAGTCAGTCTTTATTCTTTCATTTACATACTATATGTTTCTATAAATATGCCATAGATATTAAGTTATTATTAGCATTCACAGACGGAATTACAGTGTTACTCGAAAATCTATGCTTTTCATCCTACTGATCCTAAACGTTGAAAATCTTATAACAAGAATCAGAGGACCGTTGTGTGACCCATAGTTGCTTTCATTGCACCTCTTTTCAGATATTTACTTGTAATTTCTTACTATTGATTTACATCATTATAGTACCAATAATACTATTTTGTGCGAGATCGTGCGTATTTGCTTGGTTTCCGCACAAAACCAATCCGCGGAAAGTCTAAAATTCCACATTCAGTATTTCCAACCTAACACACATAACAATTTCCCTCTTCTTACCGCTGAAGTGACATATTGATTTTACTGCTTTAGGCTTTTAACATATTATTTTTAGAGACGTTCAATATAGTAATAATTATAAATTGGAAACTTACCACTGCAATTTCACCTAAATTGCACTGTTAATTATTGTTTTTAAATATTTGCAAAAATTAAGTAAACTCTACAACTCCACTAAAGTTACTGCATTCGTGATGCAAGTAACATTAAGGAAGCCGTGAAAAAATCAACAAGATTCCGGACTCATCTTAGACTGGGGGAAAAAAAAAGACAGACGTATATCGCGGCCTGCTGGAGTATAATAAACACAGAAAACATTTTAAAGCAACAATGTTGAAGATAGATATTTTTGTTTTGCAAATTTGCCGTCATTGAACACAAACCAAGATGGAGATTTCATTGCAACTAATTAGAAATTCCTCTTTCAGGCATGCAATAAACGATCTTCACACAAAATAATGCACGATACACGAGCGGTATGTTTTGTTTCAATTCTCGGAAATTAAAAAAGCTCAACTACGTTTCGCTTTTTCAAACTTTTCCTCGAACATGAAAACTTCAACATACCGCTCTTGTAACGCATATTACTATTACAATGTGCAAGAAATGTGGGAGAAGCTTAGAAGAATATGGGAAACTGGAGGTCTACGTAAAATAAGACGAAACATGGGGAGGCGCCGAAATATAGACAAAGTTGGCAGCTCTAAACACAGCCGTAACACTAAAATGTGTAGTTTTATGTAGAATGACATGGAAATGTTTACTTCGTTTCAAATATGTAAGAGATGTAATGTTAAAATTCATTATATCGAATGAGATACGCTACTTCATAAAGATTTATCCTTTGAGGATTTGTATATGAGAAGAAATAGAATGTGTGATTACATAAAAGTCCGGACTGCAGTAATTATGCCATCGTTCACTGGTATTAATAACTGAAAATCGATCCGGCGTCGTAAAACAAGACGAGATATTTGAAAACTTGCAGTGGTGCTACTAGTATAAACGTATACTTTATGGACATGTTTCCAGCCAATTGTAGATAAATTAACATACATTAATATGAACACGATAAGTCAAATCCGATATTATCTCTGTCTCTCTCCTGGCATCAGATCCTGAGTAGCGAGGACCATCTCATATCCAGACCAATAGGACCAAAGCTCTCCAACGGTCATTCACCCTGAATCCCACTAGGTTAAGTGTACTATCCATTTCCGAAACATTTCATTGTCGCAAAGCCATGTGACATCATGATTACCTAGTTGAGTGCAGGCAGCATATATTCACATACTGTTTCTTGAACTATTTTGGTAATGGAGCAGACTGTGGAGGAATTTTAAGACGTATCGTGAACAGATTGGGTAATACAATCTATTATGAAACAAGTTCATACGGAACAGGTTGTGTGTAGACCTACAGTATCCTTTTTTTCTTTTTTCTTTCTTTATTTCGTTCTTTCTTTCTCTCTCCTTTTCTTTCTTTCTTTCTTTCTTTCTTTCTTTCTTTCTTTCTTTCTTTCTTTCTTTCTTTCTTTCTTTCTTTCCAATAATGATTGTTCAATGTTTTAAAATTATTACGTTAAGAAACAAGATACGATTTCGATTTTTGATCCCACTGTGCTTTGTTTTATTTCATTTTGTTGAAGTCTTACAGAAAAAGAAAAGAAAGAAAAAAAATCTTCTAGTCATTCATAGTTTTTTATTTCAAATTACTGAAATTTTTCAAGTACAAGATATTTTGTATTTATGTATGTATTTATTCACACTGCAAATGGGTAAATACCCGGTGGCAGTGGTAACTAATTACTCCCAATAATAACAATTAATAACAAACACAATTAATAACAAATACAATTAATAATAATAATAATAATAATAATAATAATCATAATAATAAAAACAAGGAGCATCCTAAATTAAATGAAGCACGATCACTTAAAATAACATTTAAAGTAAATCTAATTTGTAGGCCTATCTTAACCCTAAGTTCGAACTGAAACCTACGAGTATAATATGTTCATACCTGCACAAGTAGGCTACCTTTCAGCACTACAGTCATTTCGCTGACAACTCACTCACTGCGCTGGAACTACGACACATTTCACTAACACTTCAAAACATTTCACTGTTCAAATACTTTGCACTGCCATTATAAACTATAAAGCTTCACTGACAGAAACACACTTCACTGACACAACACACTTCACTGACACAATAATGACAATTAATAACAAACACAATTAATAAAAAATACAATTAATAATAAATTAATAATAATAATTAATAGTAATAATAAAAACAGGGAGCATCCTAAATTAAATGAAGCACGATAACTTAAAATAACATTTAAAGTAAATCTAATTTGTAGGCCTATCTTAACCTTAAGTTCGAACTGAAACCCATGAGTATCGAGTATAATATGTTCATACCTGCACAAGTATCTTTCAGCACTACTGTCATTTCGTTGACAACTCACTCACTGCACTGGAACTACGACACATTTCACTAACACTTCAAAACATTTCACTGTTCAAATACTTTGCACTGCCACTATAAACTATAACATTTCACTGACAGAAACACACTTCACTGACACAACACACTTCACTGATACAATAATGACAATTAATAACAAACACAATTAATAAAAAATACAATTAATAATACATTAATAATAATATTAATAATTAATAATAATGATAATGATAATAATAATGATAATAATAACACTAATAATAATAAAACAGGGCGCATCCTAAATTAAATGAAGCACGATCACTTGTAGGCCTATCTTAACCCTAATTTCGAACTGAAACCCACGAGTATAATATGTTCATACGTGTACAAGTACCTTTCAGCACTACAGTCATTTCGCTGACAACTCACTCACTGCACTAGAACTACGACACATTTCACTAACACTTCAAAACATTTCATTGTTCAAATACTTTGCACTGCCACTATAAACTAGAAAGCTTCACTGACAGAAACACACTTTACTGACACAACACACTTCACCGACACAACACACTTCACTGACACAACACACTTCTTCACTGATACAATACTTCAATAACAAAATATCAATCTGTGTTCTTGTCTGCATATATGAATCGAACAAAATTGTAAATATTCCTCTCCATAAGGTTGCTATGAAGCTATTCCAAATTGTTTCATGAAGCTTTGAATGTCAGGAGCTTAAAATAGCTCTCCTGAAAAAAAAAAATAGTAAAATGGACTTGGAACAGTCTGGTTCTGGGCCATCGATATATGGATCATATGCGAACACTAAGAGGAAGGCAGAAAATAGGAAAGATTGGAGAATGCTGGGTTTGCAGTGAAAGACCTGCCCATGGGCAGAACACATATATGTATGTATCGAATAGTAAAAAAATAATAAAAAATAAAAAAAGAACTGCTTGAGGACGTACCAGAGAAGTGCAAGGAAGAGACCAGGAGCCACGCCCCATGGGTATTGCTCCGTGTGGGACCAGGGCCGTGCGCGCACTTCCGCGCTCGTGCAAGCCCGCACGTACATCTCTGGTCCAGTAACCCCCGCCATTGCCTCGAACCACAGACAACTGCAGGCCGATCATCTCGTCATATCATTCAAAAACGTCTTATTCAAAACTTCTATGTCGATGAGTGGTGTCATGTACTGACCACGATAATATTGAAAGTCTATGCGCGAAGCTCACCTCCATTTTTTTTGTGTTTAGGGATATAAAGACAGTGTTAGAATCAGCGGTTACCAACCTTTGATCTGCAGACTCCTCCCCCCATGATGGGTCCACGAGTGATTCGAAACAAAGTATGTTTTCAAATTTATTTATTTATTTATTTATTTATTTATTTATTTATTTATTTATTTATTATTTTGCTAATAATCGTAACATAAAATATAAAATATACAGAGAAACTTTAGCTCGCCCCTGAAAGAGTAGAATTCGTGCTCAGGGACGGATTCCTGAATTGAAATTAATAATTATACAATACAATTTGCAATTATAGTATATAAATTTAAATTTACAATTTTTCAATTTTTATAAAATCCATACATAACTTTTTAAATTTAATACTAGAACTATTCGAATTGACAAGATTAGGATATTTAAATATAAATTTGTTATATTTAAATATCCTAATGGTATGTTAATTAAATTTAACATTATCTCGTACTCAGTAGCGGCCGGTGACCGAAATCCGCAGGGAGGCCCAATGTAACTACTGTAGTTAAATAGTTCCCATACAGAATGTTTATTATTCATGATATTAATTATTATTGCTATTAATATTAACATTATTAAAATGATGATGATGATGATGATGATGGTTATTATTCCTTATTCCTTCTTGTGTCTGGCTGATTTAATCACTTCCATCAAAATGAAAATTAAAAGTTTCAGTTATCGAACTTCCAATAGGCCTACGTCGTTGCTATTGCACTTTTGCGAATGCAATGTGACTTGACGTATTTTAATGGGATTGTCTCTATCTTTCCTAATTATCATCGTTATCTTTACTTTTAATTTAATATTTTGAATGTAGCCTTAACGTCACAGAATAATGAACTGTTACTGAAATTTCGATGTAAAGTATCGCGAGTTTATTGAACATTGTACCCAGCAGTGACTCTTGATTTTTCGCTGATCGGAGACTAAGAGAGACGGAACACCGCGTAAAAACACACATATAGACACACTCCACTCTCTCCCTCTCTGTTTGCGTGTGTGTGTGTGTGTGTGTGTGTATATAGGCCTCCACAAACATAGGTACACACACACATATATATATATATATATATATATATATATATATATATATATATATATATATATATATATATAGTGGAGCGCTCCGCTCCGTTTAGGCTGTGTCTGACAACGCTGACTTATTGTTTTAATATTTGAAACAAATAAGTGTAATACTGTTTTGTTCGGTTTTCTTTTCTTTTCGAGATAAAAATTGTTTTATATGTGTCTTTGGAAAGCCATTGATTTAATTCCAAATATGCTCAGTCAATTTAAGAGAGCATTGTATTATTATAGTAATTAAATGATTGAAAGAACTTTAGTTTTGTGCTAATTTTACAATGTTACATTTGTCCCGATCAAACTTCTGCACATTTAAAGAACAAAACCAAAATTCTTTCAATCTTTTAGTACCATAATAAATTGACTGAGCATATTGGGAATTAAATCAGTGACTTTCCCAAAACACGCTATGGAATGTTTCATATAAAGCGATTTTCACCTCTAAAAGGAAGTAAAAAAGCAGCAAAGTTGTATTTGTCTGAAATATCTTAAAGAATAACCCTCTGAAGTTGATGACATTACTTACGGTTTATTCCGTATTACTGCCAATATTTGCATGGTGTTAAGAGTGACTGAATTTTGCAGTTTCTATGCTTTGTTGTTAAATACTATAAGATGTTTATATGAAATTAATGTTCTAATTGGACTTGTAACTTCGAATTAATTATCCATGTTTAATTACCTCATTACATAAAAAAATTCACATTTAAGTAGGCATATTTCGATTATAAATTTCAGTTATTGTACGGCGTCTATTGTGAATAATTTTGAATAGCTTATTATTCCGTTTTAGTATTGAGAGCTCTGTTCAAAGGTTTGTTTTTGAAGCTGTTAATTTGGCTATTGTCATACATTCTGTTATAAATTATACTGATAATAGCTATTATATTAGCAATAATAATAATAAACAGCCTAAGGGCAGAAACTGCATTCAGATTTAATACAATGAAATTATTTTGAATAGAAGTTTTGGCCTGTACAACATTGGGATTTCAGACATACCGATTTTGGAGGGACAGTACCGGTTTTGAGACTTTTTTCCTTGCATTCAGCTAACAGGATTTGTACTGCTTTCTAATTTTTTATCTGTTCCATGTAAACATACATGTATTATAATGTATTTTAATTTTTTATCAGTCGTGACTCTTAAAATTATCACCATTTGTTATCGTCAAAACATGTAGCGTACGTTATTTTATTGTTGATCATAATTACATACATATTTTTTATAAGCAACACATAAATTCAATTGAAATTAAGTTGAGAATTTTTAGAAAATACTCGGACACATCAAGCCTATTTCGAAAATAATATTTTTATGAAGGCAAATATTTTTTGACCTTTGTGCGAGTAATGGCGTCACTAATAATATTTTTAAATTACTATATTTTTCATGGTATATGATAGAAGATATTCTTTTATATCGATATGCAGTACTTGATTTATTTCATATGGAAGCTTATGTTACTATGTAACATACCAATCTTTCCTATTTTCTGCCTTCCTCTTAGTCTCTGCATATGATCAATGTATCTTAATATCGTCTATCATTTGATATCTTCTCCCATTCACCACTTCTTCCAGTATATCCTTCAGCAGCCAGTTTTCTCTTAGCCACTAACCCATCCAATTTCTTTTTCTCTTCCTGATCAATTTCAGTATTATTCTTTCTTCACCCCCTTTATACAAAACTTCATTTCTTATTCTGTCTGTTCACTTCACACGCTCGATTCTTCCACATATTATTCACATTTCAAATGCTTCTAATCGTTTATTATTATTATTATTATTATTATTATTATTATTATTATTATTATTATTATTATTATTATTGACTCTAAAATTATAGACCTCCATCGCACAGAGTCGATTGGTACGAATATGATCTATATAGCCTAATTATGCTACTTATTTGATTATTATTGTCTAAGGAAATTTAATTCTATTGATTAAATTTAAAATAACATATCAGGTAGATAAATAAATAGTGATTTTTGCATTGATATCAGGGATTAAATATTAAAGAAGCAATCCGAGCGTATTTCTTAGCATAATACATCATGTGATACCTCATTCATAAAATGTACATAGCATCTTTATATCAATTTAGGAAAACTCGCTATTTTAAGACTAACATGTTCGATCAAACTAAATATCACAAAACTGAAAAGTCAGCATAAATATTTGTATGTGTATGTATATATGTATTTATTAACACTACAATTGGGTATACACCCGATGGCAGTGATATATGATATACAATAAGACCATTACAATTATACAATAATTACAGCAATAAAAGAAAAAGAAAAAGAAAATAAAATAAACATACATTTATTTCTAACTATAAATAAATAGATGCAATAAACCTAGGACTATAAATAAAAACTATTCTATAATAACGCCTACAATATTCAAAAGTAAACCTAACTTATAAGTACTTCTATTTCACCCAACTATTACCAATTTAAGTAATTAATTACAAATCAACTTAATTACATATCATCTTAATTAATTATATATCACCTTACTTTATTTACATATCATCTTAATTAATTACAGATCAACTTAATTAATTACATGACACAACTTAGATAATTACATGCACCTACAATTACATTTTCATTCTAATCTTCTCAACCTTTCCTTAAATGTATTGATTTAGAGAGGATCACTTTGAAAGATTGCCGCAGGTAAGCTGTTCCAGTCTACTATTGTGCTGTTAACAAAGGAAAATTTTGCCACGTCCGTTCTTTGTTTTCTACATTTAAACTTCATAATATGATCTGCCCTTCCTAAGTATGATGGTGTTGCTAATTTAACATTGATGTTGGTCAATGCTTTGTGTCCCATTTGTGCCTTAAACAATGCGGTGAGTCTGGTTTTTCGTCGCCTTGATTTGAGAGATTCCCACCCGAAGTCTTTTACTATCTCTTCACCATGTCCCTTTCCCATTTTGACATATTTTGCTGCCTTGCGTTGGACCTTTTCTATTGAATCGGTTTGGTTTTGTCTATACGGACCCCAACCTACTGCTCCATATTCCATAACTGGGCGAACAAGGGTTTTGTACGCTAATTCTTTTGACTTTTGGTTAGATTTCTTCAGAATACGCATAGAGAAATGTAGTGCTTTCCAGGCTTTCCTTGTGATATTAGTGACTTGTTCCTCCCAATCCAGTTTGTTACTTAAATATATACCTAGGTATTTACAAGTGTTCACTTGTGACACCGATGTATCACTCAGCTTATATCCGAGACAAATGTCCTTATGCGTTCTACAGAAGGATATTGACTTACTTTTACTGTTTAATTAACTATTTAATTTATTACAGTTTTAATGTTATATATTAATAGGAATTGTTGTATGTATACCTGTATACAGCATATTTTGCAATATAACATTTTTCTGGCTTGTTATTACTAGTAGTGAAACAACAACACAAGATAAATCTCTTCTTGAGACTGATAGTATGAAATTCTACTTAGAAATATAGTTAATATAACCACTTTGATTTGTTAAAATAAATAAGTTGTAATTACCTGGCTCATTAGTTTAATTTAACAAATGAAAGTTGTTATATTAAGTACAAACTGTTAAAAGTGAGTAAAATCAAGATGAATAATATGGCTAATGTTTAAGACTGCTGAAGATCTTTTCTTTTCTCTCAGCTTTTACAATTACCAGATAAAAATAAAATATTTCAAAGTTTTGAGTAAATCTACATCTGCACACTTTTATATAAACATGGTTTTGATGGCTGTTCCTACGAGTGCGCCTTGCAAGCAAAGGAATTCCTACACGAATTTGCTTCGTGTTGAGTACTTCTCACTGTTCCTCGAAATCCATGTGGTTCCAAGAATTGCCCAGCTGTAGCTCAAACAATGAGGGTAATTTAAACGTCTTTTCATAAAGGCACATCAAACCTGAAGGCAATGCTAAACTAGGTTTGTGAAACCAAGTTCGTGAAACGTATTCTACCCAACCATGATCGTTGTAACTGAAGTTTGCTGCAGCGACACCTAGTGGACAGTCTGTTCATTGTGTAAAACCACAACTTCTGCAAATTCCTGGATGAAAAAAATATAAGCCTTGAGGGCACAAAACTAGTGATCAAATGAAAATAATATTATACATTCAGAATCTCGGAATAATAATTCTTCATTTGTAGGAATGAAGAGTTACGTCACCGGAATAAATGTCTGTATGATGGCGAAGAAAACCTGTGATTCAGAAACTGAAGAAATTTCGCTACGGTATTTTTACATTTGTCTACAAAGTTTAAAGTATTACTAAGCTTAGACATTTTCATTTTTTTTAACATACAGATACCTGAATACGACCTTTCCCAACCGTTGGATTGGAAGATGATCTGCAGATGATCAAGCTCCTTTTGCCTGTCCTGCACGAAGTCCCGATCTCACAACACCTGATAATGCTGTCTGGGAGCTCATCAAGGACAAAGTGCGAAATCACAACGGTACAATTCAAACAGTTATGGAAAATGTCTTGAGAGAAGTGACCCTGATTATCTCCGTAAAACATCTGCCAGGACATGGCGTAGAATTTAGCTGTGCTATGAAAATGAAGGTCTTTATACCGATGTCTTGGATCGTTGAACTATCAAGTACATATCAATGAACGAATGAATGAATGAATGAATGAATGAATCAATCAATCAATCAATCAATCAATCAATCAATCAATCAATCAACGTTTAACCAAAAGTCCCGGATTCGATATCCGGCCCCGGAACAATTTTTCCCTCGAAATTATTCAAATCAGCTTTACAGGGAGTTATACCTGAAAGTTTGATTTGCAGAACCAATCAATCAATCAATAAATCAATCATACCCGTCGTAGTGTCGTAATACAGGGAGGATACGTCCATTTTGTGACTTCACTGTACAAGAAAGGGACGTTTTAATACATTCAGTATTAAAAACAGAAAATTGGCCTGTTAACAAAGAACATTTAATCAAGAAACACTAAAAGTTGAATTAAATTCACAAACAGTGAATTATGTTTTACGCTCTCTTGTACTGCATAAGAAATATTGTTGTATCACTGTTAATGTAAAAGTTGTAGACTAAATCTGTAAAAAGAATAATATTGCATGAAGCGTGAAATCAATAAATGAGCTTAAAAATACATACATACATACATACATACATACATACATACATACATACATACATACATACATACATACATACATACATACATACATACATACATACATACATACAGTCCACACCTGTGGAGTAACGGTTAGCGCGTCTGGCCGCGAAATCAGGTGGCCCGGATTCAATTCCCGGTCGAAACAAGTTACCTGGTTGAGGTTTTTTCCGGGGTTTTCCCTCGACGCAATATGAGCAAATACTGGGTACCTTTCGGTGCTGGATCCCGGACTCCTTTCACAGGCATTATCACTTTCATCTAATTCAGACGCTAAATAACCTGAGATGTTAATACAGCGTCGTAAAATAACCTACCAAAAACATACATACATGCATACGTCCACATCTATGGATTAACGGTTAGCGCGTCTGGCCGCGAAACCAGGTGACCCGGGTTCTATTCCCGGTCGGTGCAAGTTATCTGGTTGAGGTTTTTCCGGGGTTTTACCTCGACCCAATATGAGCAAATGCTGGGTAACTTTCGGTTGCTGGACCCCGGACTCATTTCACTCATTTCTCATTCAGACGCTAAATAACCTAAGATGTTGATAAAGCGTCGTAAAATAACCTACTAAAATAAAATAAAAATACATACATACATACATACGGTCGGCCTCGGTAGCGTAGTCGGTATAGCGCTGGCCTTCTGTGCTCGAGGTTGCGGGTTCGATCCCGGCCCAGGTCGATGTCATTTAAGTATGTTTAAATGCGACAGGCTCATGTCAGTAGATTTACTGGCATGTAAAAGAACTTCTGCGGGACAAAATTCCGGCACACCGGCGACGCTGATATAACCTCTGCAGTTGCGAGCGTCGTTAAATAAAACATAATTTCTTTTTTTTTTTACATACATGCGCACATAGACATAACATGCTGTAGTACAAATTGATTACAAACTAAAGACGAATCCATCAAGAGAACCAAAATCCTTTGTTGCGTCATTTGAACAACATAGCAATTCGTAAATGGAACACAAGAATAAAGGAACGAGAAATCGAAAGTAAGAGGCCAAGTATGAGATCATCACAACAGTTGAAGTGGCAGCCGTGATGGCTATGCGGCAGGCTTTTGTTTCGAAGAAGTAATTTTCTTCGTTATTAGAAACGCAAGTCAACAACATGGACGGCGCTCACATCTGAAGCAACAAGTTCATATTAAAATAGAGCAGAACTCGCAGCTATAGCATTGTGTTTTACAGTGACTGTGATAATGTGGGATTGTTGAACGTAGGTTGAGTGTGTTCCACAATGCCATGTTTCCTCTTGCCCTAGACACGTGTGGGAGGACAATGACCCCGGCCTACTCTAAGTGGCTCTGCGCGCACTCCTATATGTGTAATAAGGACGGATAATCCAATAAACACATGTCATAAAATCATCACTACCAGCCCTAAAATACTGGCTTTTTCCTACCCTGAAAATGTTCGTTGTAATCGAATTTGCTGTTATTCTGTTGCCTGTGTAATATTGCAAACCAAACAAATAAATTAAAGATGATTTAAAAGGGTCTTTTGTGATGACAGACATTATTTCTTTGTTTCCAGCGAACTTTTCTGCACTATTTTATGGTAACATATACACTCATATATAATAGTACATTATGCAACGAGACTATAATGGTAGTAATTAAGATGCGAGTATGTTTATGAAACGAGCGCAAGCGAGTTTCATAATTTTCATACGAGCGTCTTAATTACCATTATAGGCAAGTTTCATACGACTTTTATGCTCGACCATATTCCTAACTTGAAATTATTCATAAGTATTCATGTTATTCTTATCTGACTGGGGAGCGGAACTGACCTTGTGCAATATCTCGTAAATTGTGAGATGTGCGCAGACGCGAAAGTATTGATTTTTTCCGAGAAATAAATCTAGAGAGTAAAATAAACATTAATCTTGATATAACCTTGAAATTGATTTAGACATTGAAAAACGAGATGACAAATTGAATATATTTGAATATTATTTACAATTAACGCTAATTATTATAGTAACAGAACATAACCTTCTGCGACAGTATTGGATTTTCATCCTCCGTGACGTTTCGCTAGTTGTCTTTCGATTGCATATCCGAGAATAATCGATACTTACGCTTTCATATTGCTACAATGGTGTTTTCTGATTGGTGGAACACCTGAACTTTAATGAATAGGTGTACTTTAATGAGATTCATTAAAGGGCTGCTACCAGGTGTATAATTATTACATTTCGGCATGGTCGAGCATAATAGTACATTATGCAACGAGCCTATAATGATAGTAATTAAGAAGCGAGTATGGATGTTTATGAAACGAGCGCAAGCTCGTTTCATAATTTTCATACGAGCTTCTTAATTACCATTATAGGCGAGTTTCATACGACTTTTTATGCTCTACCATATTTCTAACTTGAAATTACAGTATTCAGATGTATACATTTTATTTGTATCTGACAAGATCGGAAGTGACCTTGTTCTAGGTCATGAATTGTGAGATGTGCGCAGACGCGAAAGTATTGATTTTTTCCGAGGAACAATAATGTCATTGACCTTGTGTAACCCGTTAAACTTGGTATAACTTTGATTATTGAATTCGATATTGAAAAACGAGATGACAAATTGAATTTATTTGAATATTATTTACAATTGACGCTAATTATTATAGTAACAGAACATAACCTTCTGCGACAGTATTGGATTTCCAGCCTCCGTGACTTTTCGCTATAATTCTCTTTCGATTGCATATCCGAGAATAATCGATACTTGCGCTTTTATAACGGTACAAAGCTGACTCGTTATTGGCTGAACACCTGTAAGCTGAGTTGTCATTGGCTGAAAACACCTGAACTTTAATGAGTAGGTGTACTTTAATGACATGCATTAAAGGACTGCTACCAGGTGTATAATTACTACATTTCGTCATGGTCGAGCATAAACATATAAAATATGTAGAAATTTTACATTATGGCTTCTTAAAAAATATAGTCAGTGTCATAAAGTGAAGCATACTGTAGCCCAGAGGTAACTTATTCAACCTTTTTTCTCGTCATACCCGTAGAGATACTTTTTCACTTAAGCTTGTACTCCCAAATTTGTTAATTCAAATTATACGTAACTACATCTAAACTTAATTAAACTCAACCCTTTATCAATTGAAGACCTCCACGAATACCTTTGCTGTAGCCTACTTCATCGCTACACATTTTACTCATTTCACAAAAATTCACATCTTTATAATGCCCTTATCACCTACCCTGTTCAACATCTACTTTGTGCATTTAGTGAAGTAAAATTGCTTTCAGAACATGGGAGGAGTGACCGTAGGAGGAAGAATAAAGTGTGTAAGATTTGTTGGTGATATGATGTTGTTAGCAGGAGAAATGATACTATGGGATATGGCACTGTAGTTAAACGACAGTTGAGCAATATGCGAACAAGACGAAGATCACGATTATTGTAAGAAAAATAAAGAAGGTAAACGTGTGAATTGGAAATGAGGCTGTAGAACAAGTGGACAGTTTCAAATACTGTCCAAATTTCACGAGAGGATCCCTGCGAGGGGACTGTGGTCCTTGCGGGGTAAGAGGAGAGGGTAAACAGTAACTCAGCGTTCTTGAAGGAGCAGGTGAAGAGGGGTGGTGTTATTGACCGGCTGGGACAAGCAAGGCTCAGTCATTGGCCGGCTGGTTCAGTGTCGGGGATAGATTATAAGAGTGGGGGAAAAACTCTCATTACTTGCTCGGATCTTCACGTGAAATGCGGACTTGTACTTGGGGTGTGCTATAAGTAGTAACATGAGCTGCTGCCAGGAAGTCAAAAGGATGTAGCCAAGGAAGCTTTTAATAGAAAAAGGAGCATCTTCTGCGGACCTCTGGAAAAAGAGCTAAGGAAGAGACTAGTGAAGTGCTTTATGTGGAGTGTGGCATTGTATGGAGCAGAAACATGGACATTACGACGAAGTGAAGAGAAGCGTCTAGAGCAGGCCTGCACAAACAGCGCTCAAGGAGCGCGCGCGCTCCTTCGGAGCGGGAGAGCCGAGTTTATCGCTCGCCGAAACGGAGAGGAAGATACGTCAGAATGACATAGACTTGCTATGGCTAGAGGAGAGGGAAACGACCATTCAGTTATCTAATGGAGTGCAGTGTGTAGGCCTATTCTGAGTAACTGTTTCACGTTGCTTACCTACTGCTACAGTACAGTATGGAGGAATTTAAAAGGCGGAACATAACATTTAACGTTTAACGATTTACAGCTCGAACTTATTGATCTTCAATGTGACCTAAGGGCTAAAGATCGTTTGAATAATACTACTAGCCAGGTTGAGTTTTACAAGACTAAACATTAGCAATAATATCCACGACTACACAGGCTGGCTGTGAAAATGATTGCTGTGTTTGGCTCAACATTTATATTTGTGAGCAACTGTTTTCTATAATCAACTTTAATAAAGGCAGACATCGAACATCTGTATCTGATGTTTCATTACGATCAGTAGGCTACTGTTCCTTTCAGCTACCAACAACATCAAACCTCGTTTTGATGTACTGATAAATAAAAATATAACAAAATGATATTTTACATTTAACTAGCTATAGAATTTACATTATTTCTGTAAAATAAATATTTCTTAATTAATTAATAATAGTCCAAGATAGTTTTGCAAACACTGAATTGGAATTAATTTCATAATCACACGTAATAGTACTTCCTTTTGTGTATATTTTGTACGAGATCACCCCTTCTTCCAGTCCACCCTTATACAGAGCGCAGCTAACATCTGCATTCCGCTCATGAGCTGTGAGCCGGCTCGGAGAGCGCAAACCTTGTGTAGGCCTGGTCTAGAGGCATTTGAAATGTAGATGTGGAGGAGAATGAAGCGTGAGAGATGGACTGACAAAATAAGGTATGAAACTGTGCTAGAAAGAGTGGGCGTAGAAACAATAACGCTGAAACTGATCAGGAAAAGAAAAAGAAATTGGGTGATTTACTGGCTGAGAAGAAACTGCCTACTAAAGGATGCACTGGAAGGAATGCTAACGTGAGAAGAGTTCGGGGCAGAAGAAGATATCAGATGATAGACGACATTACGATATGAGGACCGTAAGTTATGCAGAGACTAAGAGGAAGATGGAAAAGAGGGAAGATTGGAGAATGCAAGGCTTTCAGTGAAAGACTTTACCGTTGGACAGAAAACTTTGAATGAATGAATGAATGAATGAATGAATGAATGAATGAGTACGGAAGATCAAAGAAATCAATTGACAACAAAATTCTCTTACATCCACAATCTGATAAGCAGAAGAAATTCGGGACGACCAACAGATAGGAAAGAATTCAACGGAATCCACAGAACAGAAAATGAAATGTTGATAATTAGGACTATTATCTTTTGTATGTTTGATTAAAGTAGCTGGCTGGATTTAAGCTATCTATTGTGCTAAGCTTCTACATGTTATCTTCGGAGGACATGTATGCGGATACAATGTTGGTAGCATCATCCTCTCTAAATAATTTATGTAGCTCAAAAGAAACGCTAAATATAGTAACACCTCTCCGAAAGACCACTCCTCTTGAGAGACCACTGCTAAAGACCGATTTTTTAAAGAACCGAATTAAAAATTCGTAAAATCAATGTAAATCATACCCCTTTTAAGAGACCACCTCTCTCCCCGACCACCGCCCAGTGATTGAATAGCCATTTCCTTAATTTTACTCCTTTTAAAAGATCATGCTGTATTTAAAAAAATTACAATTCAGTATTTTATTACATTACTGTAGCCTAAGTAGGCTAATTCCAAGAAATTCGTATAGTACTAGAAGTTAAAATGATGTTTGGCAAAGTTGTTAAGTGATACCGTATTCATGTTCAATGCCCATCTCTGTCCTTAATCCCTTAAGGAACGTTGGGGATTGCTATGAAAAAGGTACTTGCAAACGGCCTCCGAGGTATGACAAAGGGTTATTTACACCACTATTTAACAGTTTCTTGAAAGGTAAGATTTCTCATGCCGTATGACGGTTTTACTTTTCGTTTTGTACATTAAAAATCAAATCGTTACTTGTTAAAATGTTATGTTATGGTTTATTTAACGATGCTCGCAACTGCAGAGGTTATATCAACGTCGCCGGATGTGCCGGAATTTTGTCCCGTAGGAGTTCTTTTACATGCCAGTAAATATACTGACATGAGCCTGTCGCATTTAAGCACACTTAAATGCCATCGACCTGGCCCAGGATCGAACCCGCAACCTTGGGCATAGAAGGCCAGCGCTATACCAACTTGCCAACCAGGTCGACTCGTTACTTGTTAATTACAGTACAGTAATTTATTTTTTCTTCCTCCTACCTATTAGAAAAATCCGATGATCAACCCACCGATGACGAGGATAAAGTCAGGAGAGAATTTCAATCCGAAAAAAAATGTGACTAGAACAAGCCTTATGTACAGCTCGACCAAATTAAGTCTGCTAGCCGAGAGGGGAAGTTGGAGGCAGTTCTGTAGTGAAAGGAGGCGGTAACGAGAGGAGACCAGTACAGTCTCATATGACAGCAAAGTTTTCCTACTGCGCTTCAGTTCATAGAGCGGTAACAATTTAAGACGCTTTGAAATAGACTGTACTTCTACTTCTGCTTGACAGTGAGGTTTGGCGTTCTGATCGGCAAGCGTGGGTGTAGGAGAGAAAGTTGCATGAGGGGGGGAGGCTGGGAGACAGCGTAACTGTTGCCTTTATTTGAAGACAAGGACAAAAAATGCGTGCGCTCCGTAGTGTATTTTAAACGATGTGCACTCGTTGAAATCTGAGCATCAAGTGACCTATGTGGCAACTGTGTTTTGCCTCTACATTCCATCCCAATATCCCCACTCGCAGACTTGACTTGGACAAGCTGTAATATTGAGTTAATTCAACAATCGGCGCCACTGAAAGACTGTATAAATGGTGAACATATAAATGAACTTCTTAACATGATAAAGAATAGTTTTGAAAATGAGATTGTAAAAAGTAAATGTAAAAGAGTTAATCAGAGTTCAATTTATGATTTCGTAAGGGAAATCAAAGGAGAAAATTGGAAAAATAACGTAAAATAAAAAAATAAAGTTCTGATTTCAAGCTTTTATTGTTAGCAGTATTTTCCACGTTTTTATTTGATTAACATAGAAACGTTTTAACCCATTATTTGTATAAAATAACTCCCCTTATTGAGAGACCATCCCTCTGAAAGACCAATTTTTCATGGAACCAGGAGTAGTCGTTTAATACAGGTTTTACTGTACTATCTTCTGCAATTAGTTGAGAGCCGGGAACAGAAGTAAAACACATTGGTCAACACATTAAATCTACCTATAAATATAGTCTACCTATTTCCCAGAATGTATGATGTCTTAAAAACTCGCGCACTTTATGTTAATGAACCAGATGAATGGGATTCTTTACATCGCAGGAATCCCATCACAGGCTGTAAACCTCCGCCAATAATAGGGTAATCGTCTTATTAATTGCTGTAATACGTCTCTGCAGATTTACGCTCTTCCTTTTCCTTCGCCTCGGGGCAGAAACGCCAATAGCAGTTGAATAACATCTTGTTACTCGAATTCTTCCCGATCGTAAATGCAGAGCGCCTTACGTAGAGGTCGTGGCTGTTCTTTCATAACGAAGTATTTATCGATGGATGTATTCTAATGAAACTTGGTTTTAAGGCCCTTAATTAAAATAGAAGCTTCCTGTGTTTGTATTGAGAGCGGAATTACCCTGCATTCGTTTTACAGTCGGTGGGAAATATCGAACAAATTCTAATCACTTATTCAGCCCAAAGTGAGTAGTCAGACATAACGCAGTCACAGGATAAATCTTGCTGCTATTAATCTGATTGTGGAATTTGTAACTATTTTCGTATCGGAAATATGTTGTCTCGGTTCCCAGACGCTATGTCCACGGATATTTCGTCCACTGTTTCGTACGTCCCTTTGATATTATGTCCACTATATTTTTTCGTCCTCTGGTGTTTTATGTACACCAGTGTCGGCTCGTAGGTATTGAATTAAGGGGGGCTGCATACAAAAATGAACCAAGCAACTTATTTTATTTAAAGATTAGTTCCATGCGCCTTATCTTGTAAGTGTGTTTAAATGAGACAGGCTCATGTTAGTAGATTTACTGTCATTTAAAAGAATCCTGCAGGACAAAATTCCGGCACACCGGCGACGCTGATATAACCCCTGCAGTTGCGAGTGTCGTTAAATAAACTGCAATTTAATTTTTTATATGCAGAGTTGAACCTTAGAAATATCTAACTGGCGATGATGTAGTTGGTTGTATAATATATATATACATGATACATCAATAAATTAAAAAAATAACTGAGCCAGAATTTGAATTCAGGATATTCAAGAGTACGCACCAGGGCGCTTGCCTAATTTATTGTGATGTTAGATGTTTCATATTCCATTATGGTTTGAAAACATTCTAGCAATGGCTCCTTCTTCTCATGAACAGCATTTACTGTTCTTATTTTAAATCCAGCTTGTTGCCCCAGCTGATGGAATTGTCTTTGAAACACATTAATCTGATACAGACTATGTCGAGATCGAGAGAAGAAAGCAGGGATACTGGATAAATTAGCAAAAAATATGCGAGCCTTTGTGTTTTGTTTAGCGGCTCTTTCCATTATGAGATTCAACTGATGGGCACTTAATTTCACATTTCTCCTGAATTGTTAAGGTACTGAACTGAATAGACTGTAAATAATGTACAGAATTAAACATTGTTGCACTTGTTATACTCACAACATTAAAGAAAATGTATTTAAAACTGCGCGCTACTGACAAACTACTGCAAATTTTGCAGCGCCTGGAAACTCTGGATTCACGGCAAGGGGCAGCAGGGAGGAGGGGTAAAAATAACGCGCAAAGCATCCGAGACGAGACTGGCAGCTCCAGGGGAGGAAGTGGCTTCACCCTATATTCCTTGTCTCTTGTTTCGCTCTGGCAGCACCAGGGGAGGAAGTGACTTCACTAACGATTGCGTGCATGTCATTGAGAGCGAAATCTTGTTAAAAATTCGAGCCGCTAAATAGAGACTGTATAATAAATGTTTTTCACAACATAAAACGAGACAAGAGCCACAAATGTCTGGGGGTGCTGCAGCTCCGCAGCCCTCTTCGAAAGCCGCCCCTGATGTACACTATTATTTCGTCCACAATTTATATGTCCATGATTTTTTTTATGATATTGTATATTATAAATATTAGGGTTGTATCCATTCTCTTGTGCTATATGTTTGACAGTGTGTACAGTAGAACCCCGCTAGTTCGAACCTCGCTAAACTAAAATTCCGGATAATCCGAGTATGGAAAAAAAAAAAAAAAAAGGAAAGTTAGTTAGAGAAAACAGGAAGAAAAAACAGTATTTGACAGTTCAATTTAATGTTACCCTACATTAAGATAATCTGTCAGCTTTTTCTGACGAAGAGCAGATAATCTTGACAATATGGAGTAATGCACGGTTTCTCTGTTTGCATGTCTGTTCCTCGCCTAATCCAAAACGTTGATAATCCGAACAGGTCCCTGTCCCAATTAGTTCGGACTAGCGAGGTTTTACTGTATTTCTTCATTGTAGTCTTGTTGGTTCATTGGTACTTTGATTAATCTGTGTACCATGGATTGACATGCGACATATGTATTGTGTTGGGTGATTGGATGTGTTATCATGTTTTTGAGTTTTCTATAAATTTTGAATAACTTATATGTTTGCTATCTACTTTTGTTATTGTAATGTCTAAGAAATTTATGGATTTGTTGTTCTCAATTTCTAGTGTGTGGTGTAGTTTTGGATGTACAGTAGAATCTCGATTATCCGACCTAAACTAGATTGGAAGCGGTCGCATAAAGAAAAAGTCGGATAATACAAAGACATATATACTAAAATAAGTGTTAAAGTAAAAGATTTTACTTACTAAATAAAAATTATAACAAAACGTTACTGAACAATGAGAACACAATAGATCTACTGCAATAGACGTTTACATTACAGCATTTAAGAATAAATGTGTCATTAATGATTGCTTGTCTACTGATTGGCGATTTTCTCGCTGTGAGATTACCACGAACAGTGACGGATAATACGGAATGTCGGATGACAGATGGTCGGATAATCGAGACTCTACTGTATTTTGTTTATGTGTTGGTGTAGATTTTCAATCTGTCTTTTGTTGCCTTCGTTCTTTATGTAACAAATTTACAACTCTTTAGTGATTTTTAGTTTGTTGTTTAACGACGATGTATCAACTATGACTTTGTTTAGCGTCGATGGGATTGGTGAGAGCGAAATGATATTTGGCGAGATGAAGCCGAGGATTCGCCACAGATTATTTGGCATTTGCCTTCCCTGTCTTGGTTAAGGCTAAGCGATCGACGAGCCCTGCATTCTCTTATTCTCTATTTCAAATTCTGCACACCGCTATCCCAATCTATTTGGCTTCTCGTTTTCAAAATTTATCCACATATCATCAGCAAAGAGTCCACACCTGTGGAGTAACGGTCAGCGCGTCTGGCTGTGAAACCAGGTGGCCCGGGTTCGAATCCCGGTCGGAACAAGTTACCTGGTTGAGGTTTTTTCCGGGGTTTTCCCTCAACCCAATACGAGCAAAAGCTGGATAAATTTCGGTGCTGGACCCCGGACTCATTTCACCGGCATTATCACCGTTATCTCATTCAGACGTTAAATAACCTGAGATGTTGATACAGCGTCGTAAAATAACCCAATAAAATAAAAAAAAATCATCAGCTAAGTACCAGGTCGCTTCTGAGTGGTGTAAGGGGTTGTTGGACAATAACTTCATTTAGGTCGAAATTACATAAATTCTTGCTTAACAGATTAATTACTGATTAATATTTGTTACTTATAATGACACTAACATCTGTCCATTCTTATTATTAACATTAATTTCTCTAAATAGAATACAAAACCTGTAATGGCAAAATCTATTATATCAATATATTTTAGATTTATATATGCTCCCTATAACATAGTTCTGGCTGCCGGGTAGCTCAGTTGGTATAGCAGCTGGCTACGGACTAGGAGGTCCGGAGTTCGATCCCAAAGTGGTGACGGGATTTTTCTCGTTGCCAAACTTCCAGAACGGCCCCGAGGTTCACTCAGCCTCCTATAAAAATTGAGTACCATGTCTTTCACGGGGGTAAAGGCGGTCAGAGCGTAGTGCCGACCACACCACCTCGTTCTAGTGCCGAGGTCATGGAAAGCATGGGGCTCTACCCCCATGCCCCCCAAGTGCCTTCATGGCGTGTGACGGGGATACCTTTACCTTACCTTTATAACATAGTTCTAGTAAACTTCTATTATATTATTTCTCATCGTTTTAACCAACTAGCTATCTCAGCTTAATTATAAATCTAATTATATTAGTTATTAGTTAATAAATTAAGTTATTATTTTTTCTTATAGGTTTTATCTCAGTTTAAATAAACATGTACTAGTCGTTAAAAATTAACTGAAAAATATTGCTGGAGAATCTTTCAAGTGTATTGTAAATATTCATAATTTAAATATGTATATCACTATTGTATTGGGTTGAGTGGAAGAGAAGGCCTCTTGGCCTTAACTCTGCCAGCGAAAATAAAACATTCTATTCTCTACGATTGAGGAAAACCTCGGAAAAACCCCAACCAGATAATCAGTCCAAGCGGGAATAGAACCCGCGCCCGAGCACAACTCCGGATCGGCAGGCAAGCGCCTAGCCGATTGAGCTACGCCGATGGCTCGCTTTATTTATTTATTTATTTATTTATTTATTTATATCTATGACAGGGCAAGGCTCCAATTACAATAGACAGTACAGAAATTTGTTTAAAAAACATAGAATTGCATATAACATGAAAAAAGAGATTAAACAGAAACAAATGCAACATACAAGTGTAATTACAGATTAAAAATGAAAAATGAAAAATAAAACAAATAGATATTACCTAAATAAAAGAACAGATATAGATATAAATAAAAAATACCAAATAAAAATGAATTAAAAAGAGTTAAGTATAGATATCATAGCCAAAAATGTAAAATGTAGCTATAATTGGCAAATTACAGAGTAAATATAACACTAAGTTAATAAATTCAATATACAGTATTATATAGTAGGCTTAATAGGCTTAATTTATTTATTTAAGAAATTCACTACTACAGAACATGTGTTCCAATTAGTAGGATATCTGATTATAACTATAACTAACATGCAACTACAATTTAACATATCATGAAACTATTGCTGTATATAACTTTTTCTTGTACATTTAGTGATAAAAGTGTTAAAATTGTGTAATAAAAATGTATATTTTATTTACAAGTTCCGATATAAAATTTATATTTTGTTGAGAAATTATTCTCATAAACCAGTACAAAGAGAAATGCTGTTACATCGCCTTGGACAAGTACAAAACAATGCTAAACGTAAGCGCTATGGGATACCCAGAAGAGGGCCTCCCAGATTTTTGGTACTACTCGGTTGGTTCTATTTGTCATTCGAGGGAACTGCGTTGGATTTGATGTGCAGAGGTCCTTCTGTGCTAGGAGTCGCTCTGTATTGATTCAGCGGTGTGGAAAACATTAAATATAAGAGATATCCCTGAATTCCTGCGCGCCGAGGTCGCCGCGGTGTTTGTTTGGAGGCGGATTCCGTCCCCGTGGCTCAGTCAATGACCGACCTAGAGCAAGGAGTTCTCTGCGCATCACGAGACGGAAGAGCGAGCGAGCGAGCCGACCGGCAGGCCGCATGATGAATGGAACACAAGAGTTCAATCGAGCTGCACTCGGTGAGTCAGCTGCGGCCCGCGGGAGTCGCCCAATTTCAGTGCGGATCACTTTACAATTGCGCATTCATTTCCGGAAAGACTTCCTGTAATTATACAAGGAGTGTTTAAGAGTAGATATTCAGTACGTTGGTAAAATTCTCCTAGGACGTATTTATATTGTTGAAGAGAAGACAATAAATAAATAAATAAATAAATAAATAAATAAATAAATAAATAAATAAATAAATAAATAAATAAATCTATCTGGGTCGTGTTAGTTCGACATGAGAGTAGACAAACATTAACGGTCTTACTAATAAAAACTCTATGTACAGACATTTAACTGTCTTATACTTATACAATGAGTAGCTCGTTTATACGTCGTGTGTAAATTCCTTACTAATAAGTTAATCACTACATACGTCGTGTATAACAGTATGACTGTTACACAGCTACGTCATAGTTTCGTCATTACTTCGTTACGAAAGGTAACAGAATATCTGAGGTTCTCTACTGCATCCGGTAGAGCGCTCTAGTGTGGCGTGTTAAATATCGATAGTACAACTGGCTCTAATCGATTACCACACTACATTTTGGTCAAAGAGTACAAGCTACAGCAATATTATTCTAATAATTCTATGATCTTTGGTTTATTCTTCTGTGGTTACAAGGTAACCATCATCTTAAAATGACAGTCGATACGAACAGCTGTTAGAGGGCGGCCATTTTTTTTCGCTATATGCAACACTTAAACAAGCAAAGCAATTCCCATTGTATAGTTACAGCCTGTTTATACGTCCATAGCTTATTCACGGTTTATTAGTAACGTTTTCTGTCTCAACTCTGCATAAGTCTCGTATAAAAACTATACACGGTTTATTAGTACGACTGTAAATAAACAGTAAAATAGTACATTGTGCAACGAGCCTATAATGATAGTAATTAAGAAGCGAGTATGGATGTTTATGAAACGAGCGCAAGCTCGTTTCATAATTTTCATACGAGCTTCTTAATTACCATTATAGGCGAGTTTCATACGACTTTTTATGCTCGACCATATTTCTAACGTGAAATTATTCAGATGTATACATTTTATTTGTATCTGACAAGATCGGAAGTGACCTTGTTCTAGGTCGTGAATTGTGAGATGTGCGCAGACGCGAAAGTATTGATTTTTTCCGAGGAACAATGTCATTGACCTTGATGTAATCCCGTTAAACCTGGTATAACCTTGATTATTGAATTCAACATTGAAAAATGAGATGACAAATTGAATTTATTTGAATATTATTTACAGTTAACGCTAATTATTATAGTAACAGAACATAACCGGGCGGCCGAGTAGCTCAGTTGGTAGAGCAGCTGGCTACGGACTGGAAGGTCCGCGGTTCGATCCCAGGTGGTGACAGGATTTTTTCTCGTTGCCAAACTTTCAGAACGGCCCCAAGGTTCACTCAGCCTTCTATAAAATTGAGTGCCGGGTCTTTCCCGGGGGTAAAAGGCGGTCAGAGCGTGGTGCCGACCACACCACCTCATTCTAGTGCCGAGGTCATGGAAAGCATGGGGCTCTACCTCCATGCCCCCCAGGTGCCTTCATGGCATGTTACGGGGATACCTTTACCTTTACCTTTACAGAACATAACCTTCTGCGACAGTATTGGATTTCCAGCCTCCGTGACTTTTCGCTAATTCTCTTTCGAATACATATCCGAGAATAATCGATACTTGCGGTTTTATAACGGTACAAAGCTGACTTGTCATTGGCTGAACACCTGTAAGCTGAGTTGTCATTGGCTGAACATCTGTATTTTAATGAGTAGGTGTACTTTAATGACATGCATTAAAGGACGGCTACCAGGTGTATAATTACTACATTTCGGCATGGTCGAGCATAAAAGTTCTTAGTAATATTCACTTCATCATATTAGTAGACATAGAGCAAATTATAGGCATCCAACAAACAAAACTCAGTGCGCAGAAACCAGCGTTACTGTCTAGCGCAGATGACGTATGCTCCCTTTCCCAGCATGCTCCCTGTCTCCAGTCACACCACTATGCGCATGCGCACGTATTATCTTCTTGTGCTGAACTGAACACGTGTTATTACTACAAAATCAGGGAGTCACATAGCGTTTTATATTAAATATTAATTTAATTTAATTTAATTTAAATATTTAAAATTTAAATATGAGGACAGTTCCAGTGAAGATAGATACCGATTGTGACTTAGAAAGAGACGATGTTGACATCTTGTAATGTTATATTCACTTAATTGATTATTGTTACAGCTGCTCTTTGAGTGCACATGTCCGCAACCGTACCGTTATAGCTATACCAGTAGCCGCTTATTAAAGAACCCGCCTACTGCAGGGGGGTAAGAGCGGTATAATATGCGCGGCGCGAGGAGACTGAGCTGAGTTTTGCTTGTAGGATACCTATAGTAGTAAACATTTCCTTGGCTGTATTTAGTTCTTTATTATTAGAGTACACATGAGTAACAGAGAAGTACAAAGTTGTCTCAGCGTTATTAACTTCATCGAAAGAGTGAGCAGTAAGTACGAGGGTCATTTAATAAATGTAATACACAGGTTGATAAAACTGTGAAGTGGATGACACAACACCAATGAAAATTACGTCAGATGCAGTTGAAGGCTTAAGGGGTTAGGTACAGCTTACAGCAGTAAAATTTTGGAAATATTCAACACTATTTTCCTCTATTACTGGATCTTGTACAATAATGAAAATTAGTATGTGTAAAACACTGTTCTTCTGCTATATGAAACAAATATTTTTACGATTTAAAAAAAATATTTACATTATTATTATTATTATTATTATTATTATTATTATTATTATTATTATTAAATGTTTCCCTGGGTGTATTGTTTTCGTCATAAGAATATACATTAAATCTATACTAATAATAAATCTGTAGCCGAAATTTTTCTGGTAATTTTCGATTTTCCAAAAATAATTGGTCCTAACATATATAATTAACCACCCTGAAACCGAAAATCGCTTTTTTGAAATTTTTGTTTGTATGTCTGTCTGTCTGTATGTTTGTTACCTTTTCACGCGATAATGGCTGAACCGATTTCAATGAAAATTGGAACATAAATTAAGTTCGTTGTAACTTAGATTATAGGCTATATGGCATTCAAAATACGTTATTTAAAAGGGGGTTTATAAGGTGGCCTGAATTAAATAAATCGAAATATTTCGCTTATTATTGATTTTTGTGAAATATGTTACATAACAAAAGTTTCTTTAAAAATGATATCTGATAAGTGTTATTCTCTGAAAAATTTTGATAGGGCTGATATTTAATGAGATAAATGAGTTTTAAAATTAAAATAACTGCCATCTAAGGCGGTGTATTGAAATAAAAAACAAATGACTTCGTCTATAAGGGGCCTTGGACACAACAATCGAAAGCTATGAAACATAGCCTACAGACAATGTTTCTGTGTTTGTATGAAGTAATATCGGAAGCTAAATTAACCGATTTGTATAATTAATTATTATTTCATCATTGGAAAGTGTAGTTTCTCTGGATGGACATAATGCTATAATGTTATTACTGTAACTTGTGAGTGAATTGAGGACAGGTAAGATTAAAATAGCTTCTTATGCACAGAAAACTTGATAGGTTATTCTGTATGTTCATTTCCTGTATTTCTTATAATAATGTTTATGAACATATTCATTTTTATCTCAGAGAATTAACGAACAACGAGAGTGTATTGATTTAGTATGCAGTAATAGTACGTTAGCTTAGCAATCCATTATTTTTAATTCAAATTTTAACTATGCTCAATTGAATCGTGTTAAAATACATAAAATACATATGCAATAAATGCAATGCAAAAAAATTGGGTAATGAGCCAAGCAGATTATGTTGCGCTGTTGTAAAAGTTGTTCCTCCTGAGATTCAAGAGCTCCCACAACAAATCAAAAACTTTCTAATTCGAGTACATCCGTTATCAACACACTTTTTTCATAATATAATATAATATAATATAATATAATATAATATAATATAAACATAATAATAAATCTGTAGCCAAAATTTTTATGTTAATTTTCGCTTTTCCAAAAATAATTGGTAATAACAATTAAGAAACATGTTAAAGGAATTGTCATTGCACCAAATGAGTGGTCTCTGGATCAAAATGATCGCATTTTAATATTTTAAATACAATTTAAATTAAGTAACATATTAAACGATTTATCCTTCTATCAAACTCGAATGTTCCCTGGAACAAATGTCCTATTTTAATTATGTAATTACTTTATATTTATTTCTAACGGGTGCAACGGAGCGCACGGGTACAGCTAGTTAGTACTAAAACTTAAAGGATACTTCAGATGGAATTTCTCTTAAAGTCAGTAAAGTAATTGAGTGCGTACTACTATTGTCCCTCCAAGCTGTTATGTCGCGTCCCTGTTTCCCCCACCCGTTTTTGCTCGTTCCCCTGTAAAGGGTAGCGGCTGGGCTGTTAGACTCTTTCCTGAAAATATTGAAAATCTACGTAATATTATACAACAGTTTAAGATAAATTAAAGAAAAGGGTCCCGTTAAGTAAATAACTGTCACGTGATTTTCCTTGTTTCGACGGCCCTGCGACATAACCACTCGGCTGGGGAGTATTTATGCTCTGCAACGTAGCTATAGCTATATTGAATCTAATTTTCTCATCCACATCTGTGGAGTAACGGTCAGCGCTTCTGGCCACGAAACCCGATGGCCCGGGTTGGATTCCCGGTTGGGACAAGTTATCTGGTTGAGGTTTTTTCCGGGGTTTTCCCTCAACCCAATACGAGCAAATGCTGGATAACTTTCGGTGTTGGACCCCGGACTCATTTCACCGGCATTATCACCTTCATATCATTCAGACGCTAAATGACCTAGGTGTTGATACAGCGTCATAAAATAAAAATAATCTAATTTTCTTGAAGAACTCAATATTCCCAGTACACTTTTGGTCTGCAGCTTATGTGAATTAATGCAGTACATCTCCTTCCATTTTGTATATAAAATGATAAAATGTTCATCGCATGTGATGTACTGGTAAAGAGATGAGGATGATCTCTGCAATAACGCAGAAGTTGTTACTTCCGACTTCCACATCTTCTAGTTCTCACAAACCACATAATGAATTTGAGTAGCTAATTATGATTTTAATTACAACACCTGAAGCTGCAGTGTTGGGGATAGCTCAGGTTCAGCTTCTTGAATGCGATTGAAGTTTATGACTTCACACACTTGGATTATGAGAAAAATTCTTATACAAAGAGGACAGCTATTTCGAGAGTTTCCAGAGTTTTAAAACAAGACAAGAAGGGTCATTTGCATGAAATCTTTTGTCCCATGACAATGGAAGACGAGGCGCGGTCTGTTCTCTGCGATCTATAGTAGGCCTAATAAGAATTTTATAAATCTAAATTAATTTATTTTGTCTTCTTCTTTCTGCTGATCTACAGTTCAGTTTACTCCCGACCACGAACGTTTGCTCATACAGGGGTAAATTCAAATTCCTCAATTTGTATTTATGTTTTATGTATATAATAGTTTCTTAATGTATCTTTTTAATGTAAATAAATAAATTGTTCTTGTTCTAAAAAAATGTTCTTGTAAATGAGAGAGAAAATAATAGTAGATTAAACGGTAGAGTGTAGCTCGGACTCTTATACTTGATAAAGTATAGAAAAACTCGGCAGCACAACAACAACATCTTGAAAGTTGGAACCGCCTTCGTCTTTAGTTGAACAAAAGGTTGAGGAGGATAATGACACTGGTAATGGTTGCTACAAATTGCTATGGTTATGTGACTAAAGTTGGTTATTTGTATTGCCTTGGCAACAACACACAAACGACTTTTCGCCACAATCGATTCTACCATCGACAATACTGTTACAGAACTAACAGAATTGATTTTTCCGTACGTACTACACGTTTCTCATTCTGGATGTTCAATCGATTCTACAAATCGACAATATCATTCGAGAACCAAAATAAGTGATCGTTTTTTATGTGCTATACGTTTCTCATTCTGAATGTTCAATCGATTGTACAAATCGACAATACCATTCAAGAACCAAAATAAGTGATCGTTTTTTATGTGCTATACGTTTTTCATTCTGAATGTTCAATCGATTGTACAAATCGACAATACCATTCAAGAACCAAAATAAGTGATCGTTTTTTATGTGCTATATGTTCCTCATTCTGAATGTTCAATCGATTCTACAAATCGACAATACCATTCAAGAAACAAAATAAGTGATTGTTTCTTGCATGCTATATGTTACTCATTCGTCCGCCGAGTTAGCTCTGTGGTAGCGCGTCTACCTCCAGACTAGCCCGCCCCGGGTTTGATTCCCGGCGGAGTCAGAAATGTTCTTGCAAAATTTCTACTTCGGGACTAGGAGAGATGGTAGTGCATAACTTCTCATCACCAAATTGTGCACCAATATGCCTCGGTTAAATCCTAAATCTCTCCACAGTGCATATGAAGAGAAGCATATGTCACTGTTGATAGTGATTCGTCCGTCGGACGGGGACGTTAAGCCTGGCGGCCTCCTTGGTGCTATTCGACAGGAGTAGGCTACGTGCCGGCACCGGGTTTCTCCTCCTCCCTTTCTTACTTTCATCATCATCATCCTCCTCACCCATTCACTACACTACACTAAACTTACACGAACATTTACATGTACACTCATCCTAGTATACGACATAACTCTTAACATACACATCATGTGTAACGTATTCCGCCAAAGTGGTGTCCAACTTGAAAATGGGTCACAGTCCTGCCATCTATCCGCAGTAGGCCTATGCGGAACCCGAATTACGCAAGTGAAGTAGGTAGGCATTAACACATACACATACGTTTCTCATTCTGAATGTTCAATCGATTCTACAAATCGACAATAACATTCGAGAACCAAAATAAGTGATTATTTTTTACGTGCTAGGGCCTATATGTTTCTCGTGAATGCTCACCAGATTATATTATTCGACAATACTATTAGAGAACCAACGGAACTAATTTAGGCTATTCATTACATTCTACAAGTTTCCCATTCCGAATGTTCACTCGTTTCAACCAATTGACAATACTGTTCGAGAGCCAGTAGGATTGATTATTCCTGACATGGACCTATTATACATTTCTCAATAATATACGTCTTGCTTGTTCTTACATGCTTGCATAAAACGAATCTTCATACTAATCACAGCAATCACATGGGCGAACAGAAAAACCTCTGGTTAGAAATATTCCTTACTCTATAGTTTCTTGGGACACATCGTTATGACAATCAATCAGGGGTGGACCGTCCTTATGTGCTACAGTGCTACAGCACAATGATAATTATTGCTCAAATAATGTATTTGCAATACAACTATTGTATCTGATCTGCCATTTGACAATTTTCCGTGGTTATGTTCGTGACGCGTTATAGAGTGTTTAGTCTTCGCTCTTAGCTCTTTGGTGCCTCAGGGGGTACAATGTGCTACTCAAAACTCTAAATGAGAATGTAGACAATTAATGCGCATGTGCGAAGCTGAAATCACTGCCCTGATTGGCTATTTTTACGCGGGGAAGTGCTGTAGTCAGCTTCAGCACAACACAGCTTGGAGATTGCAAAAGTAAAACGTAACGAGAGAACGCTTGTTTGTGGAAGAAATCGGAAGTATTTACAATGTAGGTTCCTCCTGAATCAGTCAGCAAGCGACGGAGAATGGAATCCCAGAAAACTGAAGCCAAGGAAGTATGTGACCGTATAATTCAGAAAACTACTCACCGTTTCCAGTCTTTAAGCTATCTAGATGCAACAAAATTGATAAACAGCAAATTTTCTGGAAATTTTTGGATAGCCTAATTTTCCTGAACGCGAACTTGAAGTTGCTGTCAACAGCTATACTGTACTGAACAAAAGAGTGTTAAAGACACAACTTTGAGTTCTATACGGAACATCTGCCTTCCGCAATATAGATGGAGCTGTTCAATTGTTACGATACATAGTCTTCAACAATTCACAGGATCCATTCTGTGAAGTAACATTGTCAATAGAAAAGAGTATGATATCCAAGATTAAGGGTTTAACACCAGGTTCTGCAGTACGAAGGAACGTCGTATGGATTTCATATTTCGTCACTAGGCGAGTCTCAAATTAAGATAAATACATATAAGTGTATACAGTAGGCCAATATAGAAATTGTAGCACATTCATTATTTTGACCACCAGCCGCTACTGCAATCAATATAAAGACATGACGTATATATGCTGTTATAAATTCTTACAACTATTTCCTAGTTGTTTAACCAACATTCAGCATGTCCAGCATAGGCATTTGCCTTCTGTTTCATTTAGAGAATTTTTCTGTGATTTTCGCAGTGATTTACACGTTCATAAATACATCAACAACCGTCTTAGGGTACGTACACGTTGGAGCAGCGATAAACTATAATATCAACGATCTAGCGACGCTTTGGTATTATCAAAGAATCAAATGTTCATATCGGAGCAACGAGGACGCGGGAAGCGAACATTTTGATTTATCAACAGTAATCTCACTAGAGGTTTTGATTTATCTAGAGAAAATCAAAACTCGAGTGGGATTTAATTGGCTATTACACGATTAGAAGAAAGTAGGCTATATAAAGATTAGAAGTAACAAAGTGTACAATAAAATATTAATTGGCTTACGAAAATACAACTGTCTTCAAATGTATTATTGTACCATCTCAACATTACGCTAGATGGCAGTAGTGTTTTATGGTGATGTTTTCTTGTTACCGGTATCAGTTGTGCCAACTATGGAATCATCATTGAACTCTGTGGCCTGTTACTAGTCAAGAAGGCTTTGTTGATTAAGTTTCATTTTTATTAAGACAGTTGCATTCAACTTCAATTATCCGAATCCCAGTAATCAACGTCACTTGATATATGATTTTCAATAAATCTTAATATTAAACAATCTCTGATACGTGACTATCCATAATATCATATAGCAGAAGCTATAACATAACCTAACTAATATACACAAGTTTTAGAAAAGATTTATTTAACGACGATGACATAAAAAAATAAACATGAATAATTTTAAAAGGAATAATTATTGAATGTACAATTTTCAAATTTGAATGTGGTTGGTGGTTCAATTGATGTTATATTGGACGTGTGCATAATAGAAGTGGAACTCGTTGATTTAGGCCTACATGGTGTATTCAACTTATTCAGGATTTCCGAATGAATAATTTTAAAAGGAATAATTATTGAATGTACAATTTTAAAATTTGAATGTGGTTGGTGGTTCAATTGATGTTATATTGGACGTGTGCGTAATAGAAGTGGAACTCGTTGATTTAGGCCTACATGGTGTATTCAACTTATTCAGGATTTCCGAATGGTGCTCTTCATTTATTTGTAAATCGGATTTCAGAAGATGCATAGGTATGATCAGTGATTTTGATTAATTCTTGTTCTTGAATGCCAATGCGAGTCATATTTGAAACTGCTGTGCATCGACTGGAGAGGTTTGTAATTATATATATAGGCCTATATATTTTTTTTTGACGTCCAGACCAGCGCAGTTTCAAATGTTGGCAAACAAAGAAACAAATTCTAGGGACGCGATAAAATTAAACAAATGCTAGGGACGCGATAAAATTAAACAAAATTAAACAAATGCTAGGGACGCGATAAAATTGTGTGATAAGCAGCCATGATTGGTTGAAATACGTCCTTTCGTACCGTTTTATTGGTCAAAAGTAGTATGACGTAGTAAGAGTGTAATAGTCAGTAGAAGATATTCTATGCATCCACTTATGAAAGAAGATATAAGTTATAGAAAGTATCAGCTGCCAAGTTCAAGGTTAATATAACTTAAATACGTACAAAATTAAACCCGTTTCTCATCCCAAAGATAGTATAAATTCGTTGTGTTGTGATTGGTTCTTGTGATCACATAACATAGGACGAATAAATACACAACTGATCAATTTGTCAATATCTGCAATAATTAATTTAATAAGCAGAAATAATAATAAATCGATTAATATTCGGATATATTGATAACCACCGGTATTTATACAGATTAATATTATCTTAATCAGAGATCATATGAACGACAAGAGCGAAGAAAATGGAACTTTGCTTTTTCGTTGCTTTTATCGTGTATCTTCGCTTTTATCGTTACTCCAATATGCACACCTCAAAAACAATGCATGCTTCAATTCTCTCTGATATAGCATCGCTGCTTCTTTTATCGTTTATCGTCGCTCCAACGTGTACGTACCCTTATACCATCATTAGCATCATCATGAATATCGTCACGGTTAGCCATTTGTCCAATGCTGCCTTGATCCTTCAGCAGTTGGTTGGTTTTGTAATTTACCAAAGCTACCTTCAATTGCCTTATCTTAAATAAAGAATTTACCAACAAGAACGCCGAATTTAATAATATTAATAAATGCAACAAAATATAACATAAGATATAACAGTTCCGCTAAACCAACAACAAAACAATTACGCAATGTCCCAACAATGGTTTGTTGTCATTGGGTTGGCGACATTATTAGACAGTTCTGTTATTTGCTTTTGGTTGCATTTATTCACGTTAAATCTGGCATTCTTGTTGAGAAATCTCTTTACTTTTAATCAAAGAACAATTTGTCATCGGATAAGACCTGCAGACCGTCAGTTGTTACGACCACAATAACGTTATAGCCCTATGCAAAAGTATGGAATTAACAGCGTTGCTTTCTTGCCTGCCTCAACCCTTCTTATTACCTGCTATCTACTGCTTACCGTTAGGGTCCAAACCCATCTTGTGTGGTATTGTCAATTTCAATGCAGTCTTAATTCATATTCATATAGTTGAACTGACCCTCATCCATAAAATCCTCAGGATTGTGTTTAATGGGCGTGAAAGTAAGTTTACGCGTGAAAAGTTATTCCAGTCATTAGAGTGGAATGTTTTGAGTTAAGTATTCGTTATTTATTTCATATTTGCGTTCAGCTTTAACGTTGCGTCAATGCCACGGTCAAACCCCGGTGACGACATAAGGGTTGGTCTGTTGTCAGTGTATCATAATGTGTTGTTTCGCCAAAATGCTGCTCGTCGTTATATTACCCCATAAACGATGGATAGTAAACAATTCACTGCCTACCGGTAAGAATATTGCTCAGAAATCTGAAAGCATATCGCATATTTTCGGGTTGTTTATTAATATGTTAGTTTATTACATACGATCATATTTTACGTACGCATGTACAGGGACATCATTTTATTTTTACTAACATTTTTAATATTAACCTGGTTATATCTTTGGATTAACGGTTGATAATCGGAAATACCGTTTGCTACCCCTTTCCACGACTAGAGTTCGATGATAGACTACTGGCGTAAAATATAAACAAATCACAGGTCTATAGGAGGGAATAAAAGTAGTTAATCCATTTACGTAAAGTAGGAAATATCGCAATTTTGAATTTGATCATTTTCTTTAGGTTTTTCTTTAATCAAAATACAATACTGCATTAACTATAAGTGTTTTTACTCACGAACTGAGTATTCATTCACGAACTGACGTATTCATTATGCAGCGTAATTTATACTGTTTACAGCACATTATCGTACAATATAGAAAATGAAGTTAAATTGAAAAATAATCATAATATGGATATTTAAACACAATTTTTAAAATGGTGGCCGTTCATTTCGATACAGACTTCAGTTCTTTTTTTTTGCATATATCGCACTATAGACTATTGTACCTAATTCCAATTACCAGTTTCGTCCTTCGTCCTAATAACTCATGTTGAAATAATTCTGTACCTACTCTATAAAAGAATACTTACGTACTGTAAATTCAGTCTTCACTTCTGCCCGATCCGAAAAGATAAAATTACTCAGACATGCTATCTACTGTCCGTCCAAGTGGTTTTGACGCAGGGTCGTTGAAAGGGGGGAAATCATGTGACAATTAATTAACGAGGCCCTTTTATTTAAGTTATTTTAAACAGTTAGGCCTATATATTATTACGTAGACGTCCAATTCCTAACAGAAATTAATGTTTTCAGAAAAGAGCTAAGACAGCCCAGTCACTAGTCTTTACAAACGGGCGAGCAGAAGCAGGTGGGAGAAACAGGGATGCGACGTAGACAAACGGACGACAGTACCTGTGCGAAAATATGATTCAATATTGAAAGCTCTTTCGTCACTAGAAAACGCGAACATATTTCTGAAACGTACTATACTCACTAACTCAGTACTGTTTGTGTTTACTGTGATCATAAGGCGACTTTGACTGTATACGCTTGGTTCTTTGTGGAGAACGGTTGGAAGTTTACTAGTAGAGGGGGTGGGAGTGAAGTACATTAAAAAACTCAGGTACAATAAAAATTGAAGTAAAAATAAAATGATATCCCTGTAGATACACTCTGCTTACACGGTATTTCGGGCGTACAGGAAGCAGGGAGGTAGAATTACCCTCTTCAGCTCGGCATTAGCAGGGGGTAACTTATCATTTGGTTACTTAACAATATTATGGCAAGAACATTAAGAGAATGAAATGAAAAATAGAGGCTAACAATAAATGTAAACGAAAGCAAATATATTTGCACTCGAGAAGAAATGTAATGGCATATTTTAAAATGGAGATGAAATAGTATCTTGTTCAGAATACATTTAGAAATCAAAATAAGTACATTTGGAAATAGGCCTAATCGAACAGAAATCAAAAATATAATTACGTACCGAAACCGGAAGAACTATAAATGTCATAAATTCTATTTGGTGGAGTAAAAACATAGCAAAGAATAGAAATTATACTTTTATGAAACTATTATCAAAGTACCCTTTTGTATTCGACAAATATTGGAGGAAAAAATGGGAGTATAAGGGTAGAGTACATCAGTTATTTATAGATTTCGAAAAGGCATATGACTGGTTAAGGGAGACATTTTACGTAATATTCTTATTAAATTTGGTATGTCCAAGAAACTAGTTCGATTAATTAAAATGTGTCTCAGTGAAACGTACAGCAGAGTTCTTATAGACCATTTTCTGTCCGATGCTTTTCCAATTAACTGCGTGCTAAAGCAAGGATATGCACTATCACCTTTATTTTTTAACTTTGCCCTAGAATATGCCCTTAGGAAAGTCCAGGATAACAGAGTGGGTTTGGAATTGAACGGGTTACATCAGCTGCTTGTCTATGCGGGTAATGTGAATATGTTAAGTGAAAATCCACAAACGATTAGGGAAAACACGGGAATTTTACATGAAGCAAGTAAAGAGATAGGTTTGGAAGGAAGTCCCGAAAAGACTAAGTATATGATTATGTCTCGTGACCAGAATATTGTACGAAATGGAAATATAATAATTTGAGATTTATCCTTCGAAGAGGTGGAAAAATTCAAATATCCTGGAGCAAATATAAATGACAGAATAAATATGGAAAATGTCTGTTATTATTCATATATTTGTCATCCAATCTGATCTCAAAAAATCTGAAATTAAGAATTTATAAAACAGTTCCGTCCCTAATTATCTTCGAATGTGCTCAATATGCTTTCAAAAATAAAATTTTATCCAAGTGAAATTCTGATTATCATTCTTCTGATACTCGAAACAAGAATACCTTAACTCTTTCTAAAGACACTACTAAACTTTTTGAAACGTCTCCCATTTACTGATGTTCCAAAAACTTTAATTCGCTTCCTACCATCATCTGCAGTCAGAAAACAGAAAATTTCTTTCGAAACTCTCTAAAGCATTTCCTCTTAAACCATTGTTTTTATAAGTTGGGCGAGTACTTCTTCAGAGACGATGTACAAACGGACAACTCCTTAGGCTATCTCTGTAGGCCTACCTCCTGCTCTGCTGTACGCCTCGATTATTTCCCCTCTGTTCCGTTACTGGTTGTGTGAATTATTGTTAATTTCGGTTAGTTATGATTTACCATTTACGAGTAAATTAAACATTGATTTGTATTGTACGTTAAATTCAGTTGGCTTGTAATTTGTTATTTAATTCAAAATTCTTTTACACAGGTGACAGTGTAGTTAGCTTGTGACCTGTGATTTATTTTACAAATTCATTTGTATTATTGTTAAAATTAGTCAGCTTGCGATTTTCTATTTACTTTAAAAATGTATTTGTACTGTTTTCGTAAATTTTACTTAACTTGTGATTTCCTATTTTAAACATTTAGATTTAGATTTATTTAATAACTAGCTGTACCCGTGCGCTCCGCTGTACCCGTTAGAAATAAATATAAAGTAATTACATAATTAAAATAGGACATTTGATCCAGGGAACATTCGTGTTTAATAGAAGAATAATCGTTTAACATGTTACTTAATTTAAATTGTATTTAAATAATTAAAATGCGATCATTTTGGTCCAGAGACCACTCATTTGGTGCAATGACAATTCCTTTAACATGTTTCTTAATTTTTATTACATGCATCCATACTGACATATCATTTAGATTTAATGTGTATACTTTATTTTACTTGCTATATGTTTCCATTGAATTATGATAATAACTTAAGGTTAACCCTTGTTTTCTACGTATTCAGTAAATGGCGCTTGGGCCACTATGGTTCTGAACCCTTCAAATAACTTAAATAACTTATATTATATTATATTATATTATATTATATTATATTATATTATATTATATTATATTATATAAAAATGTGTTGATAACGGATGTACACCGATAAGTAAGTTTTTAATTTCTTATGGGGGCCTTGAATCTCAGGAGGAACAAATTTTATTTTACAACAGCGCAACATAATCTGCTTGGCTCATTACCCAATTTTTTTGCATTGCATTTAATGCATATGTATTTTATGTATTTTAACACGATTCAATCGAGCATAGTTAAAATTTGTATTATAAAATAATGGAATGCTAAGCTAACATATTATTACTGCATACTAAATCAATACACTCTTGTGGTTCGTTAATTCTCTGAGATAAACATTATTTTAAGAAATACGGGAAACGAATACACAGAATAGCCTATCAATTTGTTTGTGCATAAGAAGCTATTTTAATCTTACCTGTCCTCAATTCACTCCTAAGTTACTGTAGTAACATTATAGCATTATGTCCATATAGAGAAACTACACTTTCCAATGGTGAAATAATAATTAATTACACAAATCGGTTAATTTAGCTTCCGATATTACTTCATACAAACACAGAAACATTATCTGTAGGCCATGATTCATAGCTTTCGATTGTTGTTGACCAAGGCCCCTTATAGACGAATTCATTTGTTTATTTCATTACACCGCCTTAGATGGCAGTTATTTTAATTTTGAAACTCATTTATCTCATTAAATATCAGTCTTATCAAAATTTTTCAAAGAATAAAAAATCGGAAATAAGGTTTAAAGAAATTTTTGTTAGGTAAAGTTTTCACAAAAATCAATAATAAGCGAGATATTTCTATTTATTTAATTCAGACCCCCTTATAACCACCCTTTTAAATAATGTATTTTGAATGCCATAAACCTAAAATCTAAGTTACAACGAACCTAATTTATATTCCAATTTTCATCGAATTCGGTTCAGCCATTATCGCGTGAAAAGGTAACAAGCATACAGACAGACAGACAGACAGACAGACAGACAGACAAAAATTTCAAAAAAGCGATTTTCGGTTTCAGGGGGGGGATAATTATATATGTTAGGACCAATTATTTTTGGAAAATCGAAAATTACCAGAAAAATTTCGGCTACAGATTTATTATTAGTATAGATAACATATAGGCCTACATAAAAAAAACGCTACATGAAAGTACCCCGAAAGAGCAAAGCTCGTATTCGGGGACAGTTCCTTTTGATAGAAATACTTGAAAATGATATACAATTTTACATTGTTTACTAAACATACCTATTTTTTCTGAATTAAAATTTAAGATTCTGATTAGGCCTTACTTACTTACTTACAAATGGCTTTTAAGGAACCCGAAGGTTCATTGCCGCCCTCACATAAGCCCGCCATCGGTCCCTATCCTGTGCAAGATTAAGCCAGTCTCTATCATCATACCCCACCTCCCTCAAATCCATTTTAATATTATCCTCCCATCTACGTCTCGGCCTCCCTAAAGGTCTTTTTCCCTCCGGTCTCCCAACTAACACTCTATATAAATAGAAATCTCTACTGTTTCTAAAATAAAATTTAAAATTCTTGCACTAAGATCACATTCTTAAGAAGAGTAGATAGAAACATAAATAAATATACATACTTTGTAGACAAAATACTTAAGGGAAGAGGTCACATAAAAATGATAATAAGAAAGTTATTAATAATAATCTATACTAATAATAAATCTGTAGCCGAAATTTTTCTGGTAATTTTCGATTTTCCAAAAATAATTGGTCCTAACATATACAATTAACCACCCTGAAACCGAAAATCACTTTTTTGAAATTTTTGATTGTATGTCTGTCTGTCTGTATGTTTGTATGTTTCCTTTTCACGCGATAATGGCTGAACGGATTTCGATGAAAATTGGAATATAAATTAAGTTCGTTGTTGTAACTTAGATTTTAGGCTATATGGCATTCAAAATACATTATTTAAAAGGGGGGTTTTAAGGGGGCCTGAATTAAATAAATCGAAATATCTCGCTTATTATTGATTTTTGTGAAAAATGTTACATAACAAAAGTTTCTTTAAACATAATTTCCGATAAGTTTCATTCCTTGAAAAATGTTGATAGGACTGATATTTAATGAGATAAATGAGTTTTGAAATTAATATAACTGCCATCTAAGGCCGTGTAATGAATTAAAAAACAAATGACTTCGTCTATAAGGGGCCTTGGACAGCAACAATCGAAAGCTATGAAAGATAGCCTACAGATAATGTTTCTGTGTTTGTATGAAGTAATATCAGAAGCTAAATTAACCGATTTGTATAATTAATTATTATTTCACCATTGGAAAGTGTAGTAGTGTTTCTCTAGATGGACATAATGCTATAATGTTATTACAGTAACTTCTGAGTGAATCGAGGACAGGTAAGATTAAAATAGCTTCTTATGCACAGAAAACTTGATAGGCTATTCTGTACATTCGTTTCCTGTATTTCCTAAAATAATTTTTATGACCAAATGAGTGGTCTCTGGATCAAAATGATCGCATTTTAATTATGCAAATACAATTTAAATTAAGTAGCATAATAAACGATTTATCCTGCTATCAAACACGAATGTTACCTGGATCAAATGTCCTATTTTAATTATGTAATTACTTTATATTTATTTCTAACGGGTGCAGCGGAGCGCACGGGTACGGTTAGTACTATTAATAAATGAGTGAAAAAATAGACGATGTTGAGATTGGTGATAGATTAATAGGCTATTAACTTATTGTTAGTAGTATAATTAGTACAGGTTATGTTGATATAGTAACAAAGATAAGATAGAAAAAATATACTTAGGATAGAAATAAACTTGTTTTACAATATAGTGGCAATAATTTAATGCGTGTCATTTAACCATTCACATATGTTTGTAACATGAGTTATATGTATATACAATCACAATTGTCCTTCCAAATTTACATGTTTGAAATCATTTTTACAAAAACTTTTACTTAACTACATAATACATAAAACTCATGAAATTTATCTGTCATGTATAGGCCTATTACAATGTATATTCGTTAATTTGTTCAAGTTCTAGATTACGTGTTTTAACATATCTGATGATGCCGAAATAGGCGAAAACGTTAATATTTTATACATATTGTAGCAAATAAACATTTGCAAATAGATAAATCTTATGATTGAACTCAAAATATTTTCACTATATTATATTAGATTTATCTGAACACAAAATGAATTGCAAAACTGTTTTACAATACATGGTACATATAAAAGAGGGAAGTCTGTCATATACATTTTTTTAATTCTGGGTCTGAAAATTTCATTGCATAAAATAGTCAATTCTGGATGAAATTTTCTTATCGAATTATATAGACGTGGGCCATAATTTTTACTGTGTAATAGAGCAGCAGTAAAACATTATGTTCAATTAAATTAAGAATTTCATTTCGTCTCGTATTATGAGTATGTGGCCGAGCCACAAATTTCATTCTATTTTTATGACAGAATTTCATTGAAGAATATTTACAAATTTGGTCAATTCTAAAAACATTAAATTCGGAATGGATCAAGTTTGTTGGATAAACCAAATAAATTTTGATTATACGTTTTTGCAATATAATTAGAGGAAGAAGAGCAGTTTTTGTAATGCCTCCCCATCCAGTTATACCATATTGGATAACAGATTCAACAATAGCAAAATAAACCAAACGTAGAATATGAGTAGGCAAGTAATGGCGAAGGTTTACAAATTTGTAAATTGTTTTACGGATCCTACTACATAGAAAGATGATTTGTCTATCCCATTGCAAGTGCTGAACAACAATAATTCCCAGATATTTCACATCTATAGAAACTTCTGTTGTTAATTTTACTCAATTTGAAATGTGCTATTAATTTGTGGCTATTCTATTTTGTTTGTAATTACAATTTATCAGTTAGTATTATATTATTGTACATCTTTATATTCCATATCCAAACACTGTATCTGTGTAATGGAAAATAAACTACTACTACTGCTCATTTTCATAAAAGCCACAAAATAGCCTTATATATTAAACATTATTCTTGCCTGAAACTAGTTTACACTCTTCTTTATTGTCGCTCGTAGCTTGTCAATACACATCAAACCATCATGGAGCCACAGACATCGAACCCACGTTTGCTGTACTTGGTAATCGGTAGCATTGCACGTTTCTGCTCGTAGCTGTGGTTGCCTGCCTGCCGGTCGGACGCCAACCTCTACTCCGCGGTCACAGGCCGGTAGCAAAGGGCAAAGCAACCTCAACATGACAGACAGGTCAATCCGCTTAAAGGAGGTACGAGTGGGTACCTAAATTCTAGTTAGGCTGGTTCCTCGAAAGCCACATTCAAGAATATCTTTGTTTGCTCTCCAAATGGCCTTCCTCAGCCTCATTTGGTTCTACACTTCACTTTTCGCATCCTTGTTCAGTTCCTAGTCTCTATCTACTAATAACCACTGACGTTTATTAATAAATAACATTTGGCCACATTTTATATCAACAAATTCAACTAACGTCAGTTTGGAGTGAGAGTGTCTTCAAAATTGTTTGTTGCATATTTCGAAACTTTTCGTGTTAGTAGAAGAGACTGTGGACCAGGGGCGGCTCGTCCATAAGAGCTGCGGAGCTGCAGCACTTCCTGCTTTGGCAGGAAAATAAAAATAATATTTATTTTAATTTGTAGAGAATTGTTACAGCTTTTATTGGTAAATTGCTTTATATTTCATCTGGCCGGGATTATGTACTATTATCTTATGCATAATCTTTTTGCGCGTCGACTGTATTGGAATTGACACTGCATTCAAAGTCGTCCTGGGATCTGCAGGGTGGTCAGCTCATAGAGAGTGTGTCTTGCTTGGTCAGGGGGTAGAGAGGTGAAGGGAAGCAGAGGGAAACTGCCGCTGCTTAAAACCCATATCTCGCTGCAGTGGCTTGCAGAGCCAGGCCACAAGGGATCTTTCCTCTCCTCCCACACCGCTATTGTATTGCTGCGTCAAATGGATTCTCTATTCCCTTCAAACTTAATGACAAAATTTTTATTTTCTTTTCACATACTTATTGTTGTAGAATCTTATCGAGTTAATATAACGAAATTAATATTCTCTTTTGCCTTATTATTACGTATATATCCAGCCTCCAGCAGAACCTAATATTTGCCTTAACTCAAAATGATTGCACGAGTAGAATTCTTTTGATATAGCACGTAAAATACGAAAGAGACTTCTTTTCCAGTTTTAGAAAATTGTTGACCATCAGTATATCTGAGTGTTGCTTTGGCGTGACGTCTTAATACCGTAACTTAACAGTGCAAATGTGCAAGCATGAATATGTGTGAATTACAGAATATTAATTTTATTTTTCTCAACTTTCCTTTGCGGAGAATATTGATGTAACGAAGTGAAGTTAAAGGGTCGTCCGTTACCCGACTTAAATCTTACTCAAGCTTCATCCAGCCGAAATAGTGAATATATGTAAGGAGGTATAACAATGAAATTTACGCTAAGCATTTGTGGTTACGTGGATGTGAACAAAAAAATCTGTATTTTGTTTTCCTTGCCTCCTCTTCGGTGGTGATGCTGCATGGACTAGGAGTGGTGTGACAGATTTAGGATTTGCCCCTAAAAAGCAAAATGCACGAATCTTCGCAGTCTCACCTGAAAAATGTTGTTTCATTGGCTATGTTACGCAACTCATACTGCTGTGCAATTAAGTGAAACGAACAGAACAAACATTCTCAAACATAATCAAGAAGTGAGAAAAAAATCGTGAAATTATTTAAAAAAAATACTGATTGTATCAAATTTTGTGGCCAATATGAACTTCCCCTTAGGGGACATGATGAAAAAACGATTCGAAGAACCCTGATGTGTTTCGTGAGTTGCTACAGTTCTTGAGTAATCTAAACGAGCCTCTCAAAAATCATTTGGAACATGCCACTGTTTAAGGTTATTCTAAGACAATTCAGAATGAACTGGTATATTGTAAGTTGAGTGTCTGCCGATCTGAAATTCAGACTGAAATCGATGGTATCAGTTTTTCTTAGGGATTAGCAAATGATCCCACAGACATCTCCCAACTAAGTCAGGAAGTTTTGGTTTTTCGATATGTAGTGCATTTATTTTTGCCCTATACTTATTAGTCATAGCATCAAGAAGTGAAATTTGTATGTACCGAAATCTACTGCAGCTCTCCCAAGCCACAAGTTCACGAGCCGCCACTGCTGTGGACTGTATTATTACTAGGATACGGATTTTTAGGTCGTTAAAATGTAATTTTAGGTGCCTAAAATAGGCTTAAAAGTGTAGAAAATAGTCTCCAAAGAATTGAAAGTAGGCTCCAACAAAAAATAATGTTTTCTTTAAAAACATGTTCCAAATCATTAGGAATTCACTTCTAAAATTTAATAATTTTAAATGCTTATACACCGTTACCACCATTGCTACTAAAAGTACAAGAACAACAAATATCTCTAGTTATAAACTAAACAATTAAATGTGAAAAATAAGTTTTAGACAACTTCAGTACACAAACAAGTCAAATATAATCAATTTTTACCAAGCCTTGACCGTTAATGTCCATAATTATCTTCACAATAAATTACTAATACTTTTTCTAAATTTTCAATTGAAAAGCAATGTCGTCTGTCACTCAACACAAATTTGTATGCCGGAAATGAACGCTCCACATCCACTGAAGTAACAGGAGCGTATTTTTAATTTTGACACTAGTTCGACAGGAATGTTACATTGTAAATCCGTGTTCTTCCCTGCTAGGATATCTGAACCAGTACGCAGATCCTACAGTCCTACATTTCTCTGCAGAACTTGCTCCAGTTTATCCTGTGCTTTATTTCCAACAGAACCAGGAACACATTTGGAATTTAAAATACAAATTTTCGAGATAAGGTGTCTTGACCTGTTAGAGATAAAACATACTTAATAGGTCAAAATAGGCTTTGTCATCAAAATAGGCATTTTTAGGTGCTATTAAATACCAATTTTAGGCATAGTTTTATATGAAACGTATACTTGCAAGTTTTTAAGAACTTATCTTTTAAGGATTAAAATAGGTTTTTACCTAAAATCCGAAGTCTAATTATTACAGTATAGCTATTTCTCTCGTGTGCTAATTCACCAGAGGTGGTGTGAGAATCAGTTGAATTTCAACCAATCAGAGTCATCTATCACTGCAATATTGTCTACTTTATATAGTCACTTTTGCCTTATCGCTGACGATTCATAATCATATTTACAAATCAATCAGTTACATTAACAGCATAACCTATACCAATGTCAATATAGGCCTACTCAAAAATACTCAATATGGATATCTTCAGCATCAAGTATACCCAATAAATTTTCTTTAAAAGAATGCCACTTCCATAATTTTACATTTAATCAAATTTCTAAGTTTTTAAATTTAATTTTGTTTATAATAACAATGAATATTTCCATTATTTCGTTCCACTTAGAATAATTCACACTATACTTAGTTCCATAATGTCTGACAGACGACGTAAACATTGTCGGCAGAGGGAAAGAGAAAGAGAGAGAGAGAGAGAGAGAGAGAGAAGGATAATTCTCTGGTGGGCGAGCAAAAGGGCTTAAAATTTACAGAAGGAATTGGAATTTTCAAAGATTTAAACTGCTGTAAATCCGAATAGTGACATGTTTCGGCTATTTCATGATTTTCTTTATTGTTGACGTCACTTGTTTTAGGAACTCTTTTAGGAAATCTTAAATCACAAAAATAATTACTTAAGCCCTTTTGCCCGCTCACCGGAGAATTGCTATTGAACCAGTGGCAGAGGTCTGATTCCGCGCTTATCTTGAATTTGGGCCTATAGTATACTATAGTATAGGCCTACTACAGGCTTATAGTACCTACAAATGGAAGAATTCTTGTACGTAACAGAAATTCAATTTTTTTTTTTAATAATTTTTCAGAAAAGTCTATGATATACAATACAAAGATTTATTTTCAGTCATTCACTTTGCTTTCTATATGTGTAAGGTACAAGTCCTTATATTACATAATTTAATACTGTATTAACGTTTTCGTCGGTCATGCCGACATCATCAGATACAACTTTCTATGCTGCAATATCATCTCTAAATAAGTACATGTGCCTCTATGATCAAAAATGCAATAAACTTACTTACTTACTGGTTTTTAAGGAACCCGGAGGTTCATTGCCGCCCTCACATAAGCCCGCCATTGGTCCCTATCCTGAGCAAGTTGAATCCATTCTCTATCATCATATCCCACCTCCCTCAAATCCATTTTAATATCATCTTCCCATCTACGTCTCGGCCTCCCTAAAGGTCTTTTTCCCTCCGACCTCCCAACTAACACTCTATATGCATTTCTGGATTCGCCCATACGTGCTACATGCCCTGCCCATCTCAAACGTCTGAATTTAATGTTCCTAATTATGTCAGGTGAAGAAAACAATGCGTGCAGTTCTGTGTTAAACATAAAACATATTAAAATCAACATAGTTTGGGGACATCAATATTTCTATTCTTTTGTAAATGTACCCTTATTGTCAATTAGTTAAAAACACAAACACAAACGTGCGATTACAATGCATATATATATATATATATATATATATATATATATATATATATATATATTTGTCATTTTTGATCATAGAGGCACATGTACTTATTTAGAGATGATATTGCAGCATAGAAAGTTGTATCTGATGATGTCGGCATCACCGACGAAAACGTTAATACAGTATTAAATTATGTAATATAAGGACTTGTACCTTACACATATAGAAAGTAAAGTCACTGACTGAAAATAAATCTTTGTATTATAGAAATTCAATTACTGCCTTCCACTTGAGCGTCAAATTACCACCAGAGGAAACAGAATGGTTTTGTTGAATTGCAGGCGCCTCTTGGTCCTTGACCTGGGAATACAAATTTGTCGCCGACGTCCTTCCATTTGGGCAACCAAGTAGCAAAATATGGAATTATTCTGTTGAGATTGTTCATCTTAGCGAACTAATTTGAGAGGGTTATATCCATTGTCCTGGTAGGAGCATTACCGTCGAAACGAGTTTACTCGGCCTTGCCTGCTTGAGAGCTTGTCAACCACGACGCCCGGAGAGGATCTCCAAGGGTGACTGAAGTTAATGGCTGGAGTCATTCACTCAAGTTTTACAAGCCATGACTTGTCTCAGTGCAAATTGTATCAGCTTCTTTTGTTTCTGGCTAAGTGGAAGAGAAGGCCTGATGGCCTTAACTTCGCCAGAATAAATATTATTATTATTATTATTATTATTATTATTATTATTATTATTATTATTATTATTATTATTATTATTGGAAGTAAATCACGAAAAGACAAAGTATATGATTATGTCCCGTGACCAGAATATTGTACGAAATGGAAATATAAAAATTGGAAATTTATCCTTTGAAGAGGTGGAAAAATTCAAATACCTGGGAGCAACAGTAACAAATATAAATGATACTCGGGAGGAAATTAAACACAGAATAAATATGGGAAATGCCTGTTATTATTCGACTGAGAAGCTTTTATCATCCAGTCTGCTGTCAAAAAATCTGAAAGTTAGAATTTATGAAACAGTTATATTACCGGTTGTTCTTTATGGTTGTGAAACTTGGACTCTCACTTTGAGAGAGGAACATAGGTTAAGGGTGTTTGAGAATAAGGTGCTTAGGAAAATATTTGGGGCTAAAAGGGATGAAGTTACAGGAGAATGGAGAAAGTTACACAACGCAGAACTGCACGCACTGTATTCTTCACCTGACATAATTAGGAACATTAAATCCAGACGTTTGAGATGGGCAGGAAATGTAGCACGTATGGGCGAATCCAGAAATGCGTACAGAGTGTTAGTTGGGAGGCCGGAGGGAAAAAGACCTTTGGGGAGGCCAAGACGTAGATGGGAAGATAATATTAAAATGGATTTGAGGGAAGTGGGATATGATGATAGAGACTGGATTAATCTTGCTCATGATAGGGACCAATGGCGGGCTTATGTGAGGGCGGCAATGAACCTTCGGGTTCCTTAAAAGCCAGTAAGTATTATTATTATTATATAATATTAGTGCTGTAAATAATCTGTCAGCAGTAACAAAATCCTTCTGTTTTAAATTGTAAGAAAATATCCTAATAATATTTAGCGCGCGTGTGTAGACTATGTGTATACAACAATCCTTCTGTTTATAGACTAGTTAGATAGGTTCTTTATGCACAGAATTCCTATGACGTTGTCCCCCTTCGGTGATTTAGTGGTTGCCGACTAGGCGTTGGATTCGAATCAACGGTGAGAGCGACGGATTTTGAATAGTGATACAGTCCTCAGCTCCTTTTAGTATGGCAATAAAGCTGTGGGTCCCGTGTGAGATTTACGGCACGTTTTAAACCCCTGTCCCTGGTAGAGGAATTCAGCAAAATCTGTGAGTTCTTGCTCACCGACGTCAAAATTTTGAGGTAGCACAAAGAGTTCATATTAGTGGGCTTGTGTCACCTTTACCCATAATCTTTCCCACACCAACACCAATGCGGTAGGGGTGGGGTGAAGGGAAAATCCTAAGGACAGGATTTTAACTTCGGAAATGCTGCAGAGAGGATTCAGGGAAATCTCTAATAGTCATCAACTCATCAGTAGGGCTAGAATTTTGTTGGCCAATAAATTATTAAAAAATGTCTTAAAAATAAGGCACTTATGCCCTAAAAATCCTTTAGAAATGTCCTAAAACTTAAAACAAAAAAATCTGAAAGTAGACTCTATATTGTAAATTTGGCATAATAGGAAAGATGTCTTGTACGCTTAAATATTTAGACTGGTAATAATTAATAATTGTCATAATTGAGTTCTAATAGCCTACCAGTATTTAAGTGTACTATATTATATTATTTTATTTTATTTATTTATTTTAATCGCACTTTTTAGAAAGGAACTAAGTCAAAATTTGTCATTTTTATTTTACTGGTGAAATTATTAATACTTCCAAGACGCTTTGATTGGCAAAGAAAGGAACTTAGTGAATGTTTTCCCTGTATCTCTAACATCAATTTGATATTTATAGTACGACAATGGTTCACTGAAATGAAAAATGTTCATGAAAATAAATTTATTTTGCTCTCCTGAAAAGGAGCAAATTTTTACTTAGTTCTTTTGAAAAGTGCGATTTATTTATTTATTATTGATTTATCTAAATAGTTTTAAATAAATTATTTTACCTGATATATTTGATATTTGATATATTTGATATTTGATATATTTGGTCACAGCACTTCTTTACATGTAATGGTGTACCTCACATTTCTGTATCCGGTGCCACCATTAACACTTACTTTACCTGATATAGTTTCCACCAATTAGTATTGTTAATTTGCATTTTCACCTATTGAGCTGCAATACAGAATAAACACCTTATGTAAGTTTAAAAATTGACACCCTGACGATTATCGACTAATGGAAAAATGTCATTTCTACCTCAACTGAAACAATAGGGGCATACTTAAAAGACACAATAACACTGGTCACTAAATCGCTGTTTATTGACTCCTGTGACAATTTTTCTCCAAATAGAACCTTTGATATGGAGCTCATCATTGTATAGGTTATCCTACATTTTTATTTAAAACTTTCTTCATCTTTTCATTTATGACTCTTCGAATATGTCTAGAAACACCTTGCGATCACTTGTTACAAACTAGCACAGGGGCGGGAAACTCGTATTGTAAACAGAGCAGTAAGCATGAGTATCTACGTACAGCAGCAACTGTAGCGGGAGAAGCTAAGCTTTCTGAGAGTGGCTGATTTCCGTCCCTGAAGTAGCAGATATAGCTGGACGAATCTATATTGGAGTGGTTAGACTGGTCCATTACAAAAGAGTGGATGTTAATATGGCGTTATTGAATGTATAGAAAAATAATAAATTTATGTACAAAATAATGCGTATTGATGAGCAAGATGTATGACCAAATATTATAGGAAATAAAAAGCGAAATAATAGCCTTAATGGGAATTTGTGACCAAAATTCAGTGAAAACGACCAAAAAATGACCGACTAGAACAAAAATATCCAAGAGCAAAAAATGTAGAAATGTCCTAACAAAAATGTTTTTAAACGCTTGTATAGACTATTATGGCTCGGGAGTTGATGACCTAAAAATCACAGAAAAATAACGTTAAATTTCTGAAAATATGACATTAAAATTAAAAAAAAAAAAGGCCAAGATTTTTTAATAATAAATTTAATAATAACGATAATGCTATTATTCTATTATTATTATTATTATTATTATTATTATTATTGTTGTTGTTGTTGTTGCTGTTGAATATCTCAGAAATCACACCAATGTATATTTAAATACTAGGAGTAACTGAAATTCCCAGATATTGGCCTACGTCTTATTCAGCACTTTAATAAAGAGCCACCGTCATTCGAAGGGTCTCGGATTTGAAGGATCGCCGGTGGCTTTACTATCGGAATTTTTAAGTCTTCACTTATGAGATACAATATGCTGACTGCGGGCACTGGGGTTGGAGTATTTGTCCTGATGCGTTGAAATTGGAGGAAGCACGTATGTAATACTCGTGATCAGGATGCAACCATAAGGAAAATTTTAGTATGACGCCAAGACTGCAAAAATGTCCAATAGATAATAAAAGACCGAAAATGCAAAATAAAAGTATGCTATATATTGGTTCGTGTTGAAGTGACACGAGTTGAGACATTGCATCCTGCATAGTCTGTGATGTTTCAGAAAAAAAAAGATGTTATTTCATCAACTTCTGAGTGATTATAATGTGAGGGAAAACAGGATAACTCAGATAAAAACCTTCAGCACCTGCATTATACACCACTAATTCCATTTTGACCAGACGAGGACCAAACCCGAATTGCCACTGTAGGAGGTTGAGAGGCTAATTATTCGACCACGGAGGAACCTCTCGGTTTTATAGGTAGGAAAGCTTTGTTCGGCGTTTCAATACATCTGTATTCGCAATTCTGTCAGTGTTGTAGACCTATACCATCTGCTAGATTTAGAAACTCTTCGTTAGTACTAAAGGAACGTAAATAATATCTCTTATCTGAGAGGCTATTAGGTCTTTTAAGTACAGATGAGAATTCATTCGACGCCACCTCTCCAAGGCAAATTGTCGAGGTATCACACATCTAGACAATAACGCCAAACATGCTTTCTTTTGTCGTCTTCTATTCAGACGTTGATTGCTTTTGGTGGTTGGAATTCAGTACTGTTGTAATAACAAGAAGAGACAGGTAATGTTTGGGATTATTTACAACAAAAGACAACACAACATAACAAACGCATTGCCTTCTGCCTCAGCAACTCTAAGTAATTGGGAAGGGGTCTATAAGACATACTTCCAAGTACACCTGTCATCTTTATCTGTACTCAAGAGCACAAACGAAGACGTAAACCTGCGCACGATAGAGATAGTGATAGAGACCGTTGTTGCAGCAACAGAATTTGCTAGAATTATGTTGCTCAAATACTCACCTAGTTTTCTGCTACTAATTTCTATTTGCAGTGCAATATATTAAGGGCGTAGCATCCATGGATGAGGCGAAAACATTGCTTCCCATCTTATTTTTCTGTATATGTTTTTTATTTGTATATGAATAAATTAATTATTATTCTTTGTAATAGATAATAAGATACTGGAACAAACCAATTCCTTCAATTACCTGGGTTGTAACCTTTCATTTATAACATCAAGTGATGCAGAGAATAAAATTCTGAAGTTCTAAAAGATGATAGGAACAATTAAACGCACATTACTTAAAAAGGCTAGAGTGGACACGATATTACAATTTTATGAAACATTAGCTGTACCAATTATGCTGTATGGTGCGGAAACGTGGATCCTCACTAAAAGACAGGAAAGAAGACTAGAAGCCGCTGAGATGCGTATCCTTAGACCTTTAACAGGACACACACTATTAGATCATATTCGAAACGAAGATATCCGTAAACAATTAAACGTTGAATGCATAACAGACAAAATCAAGAATTATAGATTAAATTGGTTAAGATACGTTGAAGGAATGGACAACGGACGACTACCAATAAGAATGTGGACATACAAACCAGTAGGACGAAGAACACCTGGAAGACCGAGAAAATGATGGAGAGATCAGATAAGTCCTGGAGACGGAACGGGTCATTAGGCCCAAACCTTGAAGTTTATGATGATGATTAATTATTATTCTTCTTTTCTTATATTTCTTCATTTCGTGTTTGTACAATGTTTTGAATTTGGATGAATTTGAACGCACGTATGAAATGAGATATTAGCTTCCAGGCATCTGCTATGGGTTCTGAGGAAAAAAGGGAGATAGAGAGAGATACAGAAAAATGTGAGTGGCTTCCTATTTTTTCTGACGTTTCTCTACTAGGTATATTGATAAGCATCAACCATCAGCACGTGCTACTTTTCGCTACGTGATAATGTGTAGGAATTATTAAAAAAATTAAATTACTATTCTAATATACAGTGCAAGTGCAATAATAATAATAATAATAATAATAATAATAATAATAATAATAATAATAATAATAACAATAATAATAATAACAATAATAATAATAACAATAATAATAATAACAATAATAATAATAATAATAATAATAATAATAATAATAATAATCATTATCTTCTTTATCCTTCACACTTTAGTATCAATTTGATGATCAATCTTACATTTTCTTAGGTCATCGAAATGACATCCCGGTCATTAACATTACTTTTATTACTGGTACGCCTTTTTACATATTAACTATGATTCTTTGTAATAGATTTTTAGTTTCCTCGTAGGATTGTTCAACTATACTATGTACTATCAGTACTATCAGTAAATTCCATGAGCTTTAATATTGTGCAATTCCGGTAAATAGGATTTAACTTGATAAACAAATAATGGTAATATCTCACAATTTGAGTGAAGTACTTATATCCACTTTTAGTCATTAATTACTAGAGCAACTCGTTCTTCTTCATCAAATCCTTCATAGTCCGCCTGATGCAATAATAATAATAATAATAATAATAATAATAATAATAATAATAATAATAATAATAATAATAATAATAATAATCCGTGGCGCTACAGCCCACGAAGGGCCAAGACCGACAAGCCTGCTGCTGGCCTCACGGCCACATGACGAAGGAGAGGTGGACGATCATCCAACCAGAATGGAGGTATCGTGTGATTAGCACAATGCACCCCCCTAGCCGTTATAGCTGGTTTGCGTAACCGGATTTCGCTACCTATTGTAGCTCCCCAAGTGCATCACGAAGCTGGATGGGCACCGGTCCCATACACTGGCCGAAATTTCATGAGAAAATTTCTTCTCCTATGAGGACTTGAACCAGCGCGCATTCCGTAACGCGAGTTCCAGGCAGGATGCCTTGGACCACGACGCCATGCCGCGGGACGTCCACCCGATGTTTAAACTCGTAATGTCGTTTTATATTGTACTTTTTTTTTTATAAAGAAGTATTGTTTGCGTTACTAAGCATTGTATATTTTTTAGTAGGTTATTTTACGACGCTGTACCAACATCTTAGGTTATTTAGCGTCTGAACGAGATGAAGGTGATAATGCCGGTGAAGTGAGTCCGTGGTCCAACACCGATAGTTACCCAGCATTTGCTCATATTGAGTTCAGAGAAAAAACCTCAACCAGATAACTTGCCCCGACTGGGATTTGAACCCGGACCAGACGCGCTAACCGTTACTCCACAGGTATGGACAGCATTGTATATGATTTGCTACAAGTCTACATAAAAACACATTCTCCCATTCTATATTTAAAAATCTGTACAAAGTAGGGGATTCAGGGCGGATAATGTCTATGGATTTAGATGCAGCCATTTCTTGGACGAAGTTCTTACGTCTCCTCCTGTCAAAGCACTGTACTAGTAGCTCTGGCCACGAGATGCCCTGGGCCCGAGCTGGTGGCAAACCTGTGGCAGATGCCACCAGTGGTCGAGCTTGACATGACTGTGAGCTATGGTCCTTCCCAGAAATCTGTGGAATAACTTCGCGCATATGGGGGCGGAGTCTATCTGTGCCGGAGTGTATTGCGGGCAGCATCAGCTTGATGCCGCTAAGGGGTAAGATGCTCGTGGTAAGGTAGAGTAGAGTTCAGATAGAAATGATCTAATCCTTGCAAGCGATTGCTAGCTTCGTTCAACCTACACCTCATCTTTGTACTCTACAGGTTCGTTCCAACAACAGTCAGAAACCGTCCGTAACCATCGTGAGCATGCGCAGTCAGAAAAAGCGTTCCAACACAATCCAAACCAGTCCTGAACCGGAAACATGTACTGCAGTCGGGCGTTCCAACAAGCTTTTGACACGGGTTCGGAACGGTCAGATATGGAGGCATGTACGGAAGAGTACGCGAGACGCGCATGCGCATAAGCTCACCAACGTCTCCTGGATACTGAAGAAAGACATGATCGACTGTTCACAGCAATGAGGTTAAGATGAAAAATGACAGTGCAGACGAATAATAAAACTAGAGATTTAATTTAAATTTTCGCCAAAAAGAAAGGGAATGGAAATTATTTGGGTATTGAAATAGTTAATTACAATTTCAACATCAGCTTTGATTAAAAGTATAATAAATAACGTACATAAATTAATAATTAAAAAAATAACTATTTTTAGATGAGAATCCCCCAGTACACGACATTGAATTATCGGAATCCTTGCCTTCCGTATTTTTTGTCATCTTTCTATAGAAAATGGTCGAAATTCTATTTTCTGCAATTAGAATTAGCTGCGAAACGATAATAATTAAGCATCCCGTTCTTAGCAAAGATGATCACAGTTATAGCATCTCTGGATTTAGTACATAACGATCCGCGAAAGCGTTCCAACAGCGTCCAGTTCAGTTTCAATCCCATAGCAGATGCTCAACTAGCGCATGCGCATAAGATGGTACAGGAACCGTACATGAACTGATCCATGAACCGCTTGTTGGAACGAACCAGATTCCTGGGACGGACCATAGGAGACAATCAACCATTCACCCAGTAATTTAAAAGCCAGACAAATCGGTGAAAAACGAACTGAAAATTGTTTCTAGGTTAATAGGAAAGCCCTGAGAATATTACAATATTTGGAGTAAAATAACTACTGATTCTAGAAGTAAGTTAAACTTAATTTAAAAATGACGTCATTAAATTAAATAAAAGGAAATGTTGCAACCTTTTAAAATTTAAATAGCTATGTTGTGGCATTGTGTATACTCACTAGAGTTGAGCTTAAACGATATTTCCAAGTATCTGTGACAACTGTGACTATGACAATTAAATATCTGTGACTTTTATCTGTGATTTTGTCACACCGATATTTTATATCGATAAGTAAGCACAATATGCATGAATTACACCGATATTTTGTCACACCGATAAAAATTAACAGGAAATATTGAAGAGCAGTGCAATGTGAATACGATTTCTCTATACACGCCACACATCAGTGGTGTATATGGGAAAATCCAACAAATAAATTATGTACATGTACCATTAACAAATAAATACTAATCTAACTCAACAGTAACATGTAAAAAGTTAACCTCATATACCAAGAGGTTATATCGTAGTTGATTGTAGATATGGAATCAGTTGATAATTTTTTAATGTAGTTAGGTATGGAGAAATTGAGGTTATGTGGTTATCCTAATCGTTTTAAAAATTGATCCTTTTTATTGTACATAATATAATGGATAAATTATTTTAAGTCGTGCATTAACATTATAATATTGAGTCAGAATAAAAATTAACGAAACATCAGTATTCGGAAAAACAATGGAAAATAATTAGAAAACAAAACAGTGGTTCAGACAGGATTTTACACAAGATAAAGTATTGGTAACCAATGGTATTATTATTTAAATCGTGTAATCACTATATCATTTATAATAAGATGGCGAAACTAGCGCTGAAGTAGTTTCGGCAATTTCGGATGTAAAAGTCGTTGCATTTATAAGTTTTTTTTTTTTTTTTTTTTTTTTTTTTTGACAGTTCCTCGGGTTAAACTAGTGCTGAGGTAGTTTCGGTGATTTCGGAAGTGAAAATCGTTGAATTTTATTTTATGTGGAGATGCAGTTGATCGTATATCCAAGGCATAACAAAACCTAAACTAACCAAACCTAACCCGTCACAGATTCGTATATGCAAAGTTTATATGCGGAGTACGAAGGGAACTACCTTAACGCTAATTTAGTCGTTGATCGTATATGTCTAGGCATAATAAAAGCTTAAACCAACCAAACCTGACCTGTCACAGATTCGTATATGCAAGGTGTATAAGGGAAATACGAAGGAAACTACCTCAAGGTTATTTTAGCGAAATAAGTTGCCCATCATATTAGCCAGTTTTGTCTCGTTCGGTTTGAATTGAGTGGAAAATACTTACACATTAATATAAATTCACAGTAATATGAAAATGTGAAGATCTCGGGGAATACATAAAATATTTATAAAACATATATATAGACTAAAATATGAAAACAAAATGTCAGATTCATGATTATATTATTATAATGCCACTAATAACTTTGCAACACATCATCACTTTGAAAAAAATAATATTGAACAAAATATCACGAAAAAATAATCAAATACCACCGCCCGATTGCTGTTATTGTATTATGCGCATGCGCAAACTCACGACGTAGAGGAGAAAATATCAGTCGCAGACGTTGCAACGGTCACAGAGTACTGAATACGGAGCAGATTTCGATAGCGATATTTTGTCACAGATATTTCGCGTCATCAGTCACAGGTTTATCTGTGACAAAAAAATATCTGTGACAAAATATCGGTTTGTGAAATATCGGCCATCTCTAATACTCACTGGCGGAGCTGTATCGATATTAAAAGAATGTGAAGTTTGATCCGAGGCTGAATCTGACTTCCTAATACTTTGTTATGCATCAGTGCAGCTTCCCATGGATGCGAGAAGAAGTTAACAAACCACATTTTTACATTTCGCATTGAATGTCTCAATTTCTGTGTAGCAAGAAGAAATTAGAACCGTTATAGGCTGCTGTAACGGTGCAGCGCTGTATTTGTCATTCTCCTCTTCAATATATCAGATCTCGTCATGATTACAATATCTGAATCACGGAAATAGCCTCACTAGCCTGGGGTCAAGAGACTGTCAGACAGGGTTCGTATTACTTGCATCTGGAGTCCTTTCCTGTGAAAATTTAATACGCAGTTAATGATGCGCCCACAGTTTGTTTCACGGCGGGAGGTTGCCTATCTATTTTTCAATTTGCAGACCCGTGTTCAAAATGTCTGTACAAAGATTTTATTAAGGCTCATTCACAATGAAAATTAAACATAACGTAAGCGTTAACTAAAGGCCCATTAACAATGAAAATTAAACATAACCGTAACATAAACACAGAAGTTTGGGCCCAGGTTACCAAATGGGATCATTCACAATGATTCATATAAGCATTGACATAAACATTACCGTAAGACGTTAACATGAAAGTTTGCAAACTCCAAACTTTCATGCTTATGCTTACGTGATTTGCAAACAGAACACAATCGTGGAGCGCTGAAGTATACGACAGAATGAGGAAATGGCGTCGTTGTTATGTTTCCATGGTTACCAAGTATGTTTGCTGTTATGTTTATGTTCCCATCGTGAATGATCTTGATTTTACCGTAACGTTTATATTGTTTATATTCTTAAGTTAACGCTTACGTTATGTTTAATTTTCATTGTGAATGAGCCTTTAAAAATGTAAACGTTACGGTAAAATCAAGAACATTCAAGATGGGAACATAAACATAACCGCGAAGATACTTGGTAACCATGGAAACATAGCAACGACGTCATTTCCTCATATTCTGTCGTATACTTCAATGCTCCACGATTGTGTACTGTTTGCAAATAACGTAAGCATAAGCATGAAAGTTTGAAGTTTGCAAACTTTCATGTTAACGTCTAACGGCAATGTTTATGTCAATGTTTATGTGAATCATTGTGAATGATCTCATTTGGTAACCTGGGCGCAAACGTCTGTGTTTATGTTACTGTTATGTTTAATTTTCAATGTGAATGAACCTTTAATTTACTTGCAATATTATTGTTTCTTCTGCCATAAATTCACAGAAGGCCAACAGAATTTCCAGCGTTACCAGACATGGTGGAATATAATCTTGTTTTGATTTTAGTAACCTATAAAATGAAATAAATTTATTTTACATGTAAACTATGTCAAGATCTGGTGGTGTTGATTCACATAACATTAACTAACATGCGTGAAAATAATATTTTAAGAATCATGTAAGTTAATACCATCTTTTTTAATCTCTCAGACGGAATATAAGGTATTCTTCCATTAACAGTATTAGGCTATAGGCTATCATAGTTATTTCTGTCCCGCGCCGTGACGTCGTGGTCTAAGGCATCCTGCCTAGGACTCGCGTTAAGGAATGTGCGCTGTTTCGAGTCCTCATGGGGGAAGAAATTTTATCATGAAATTTCGGCCAGTGTATGGGACCGGTGCCCAACCAGCATCGTGATGCACTTGGGGAGCTATAATAGGTAGTCGAAATCCGGTTACGCAAACCAGCTATAACGGCTGGAGGCGCTCATCGTGCTAACTACACGATACTTCCATTCTGATTGGATGATCGTCTACCTCTGCTTCGGCATGTGGCCGTGAGGCCAGCAGCCGGCTGGTTGGTCTTGGCCCTTCGTGGGCTGTAGCGTCACGGATTATTATAGTTATTTCTGACATGTAATTGGCTACTATATGTTGCATTTCATAGAATCATTGATAGTCTATTTTTTATTTCAGGTATAGCTACTCAAGAAATACCAATCTCAAAGCAAAGCCGTTGACAGAGAGCAGTGAAAGAAGAAGGTAAACGGTTGCAGTTCTCCCTATCTATGTATGTTCCGGGTATCGAAGTACTGCCCTGCAAATGAAGTCTCCCAGCTACAGTGTGCATTGCTTCGTACTGTAGTTGGAAGAAAGAAGTTAGTGTGTTCAGTAAATATAGGCTATACACAAATTCAAATTTCAAACAACCCTTATTATTGTGAACAAGATATTTTATACTATCAGTGCTTCTGTGATACGATACACGTTTTAACGATAATAAAAATAGCTGCTTGGTATTAATAATTTAAAGCAAAGTGTAGAGACTGTGTACTTTAATAAGAAATTACGCGTAAGACTTGAACTTTTGAACAATATTTTTTAACGTACTACAGAGACCTATTATTAAATACTACTAATCTTATATACAAGTATAAAGGATTTATTTGTATAAACTTTACGTATAAGTAGGTCTACATACGAAGTTTTAAATGTAACCACATCAGTTAAACAGATTACAAGAACATTATTATTCTAAAACGAAAAATGAAGTCGTAAGTTCTAAATGAGGGAAATAAATCCTATTAAGATGAAGAAAATGTGTCGTGCATATGAATATGATCGAGGAGAGATAGCGTGTGTGCTTTGGCTTGTGGATAAGTGAAATGAACATTTCTCAGTGTCCACTCGGTACCGAAATACTAATAACTATTGGTTCAGTGTGTAACAAGAGGATGCTTCATCTTCTGCAAGTGACGGTAGGCCTACCAGGTGGTGCGTCCAAAGAAATAGAGGCAGTCTTCAAGGTAAAGTGAGTACCAAATAAACATACTGTATTTCCTTGAATTATGTCTCTGTGTAGCCTATATGTGAAGTGATATCGAATTTCTTTTTCAAGATTAATTATGCATAGGCTATTGTACAATAAAATTTAACTTTTTCCCTGTTAAATGGGGAAAAAGTGATTCATGTGATATCTTTTCCGCTGATTTCAAATCTGTTTACAGTTTTTTTCTATCGAGTATAGATTTTTTTGTGACACATTTTTTGTTGTTATGAAATAACTATGCTTTAGTAAAACTGAAATATGTTACATGTCCTGTACACTGACCTAAATTGTACTTCTTGATGTTTTTCTGGTGCATATACGAGAAAGTAACTCACAACAATTTTTTTTTTACGGAATACTATTTTGGTTAGGGCGTTCAAAGTTGGCAGATAGTTTTAATCTGGCGCTAACCCTCAAACTAGGCGCATTTCGAAACCCACACCGGCTGACTAGACTAAGGTTCGCTGTGTACCCAGGTTTCGAGTAGGCAATCCCACTTGTTCTAGACCATCCCCTTCCGTTCGTCGCCAGCCTGCGTTCGTGGAGTGGAATGATGACGAGATGTAGAATTGTTGATGGAATGATGTAGATGCCTAATATTGGGTAACGGGAGAACCCCGAGAAAAAGCTAACTGCGACCTTGTCATTGTCTCACCGGGCTCGAACGCGGACCTCCTGCGTGACAGAGGCTGATATATACTCTTTCTTTTTGAACTTATTTGTCAACCCGTTCTCCGCCCACCATTCAGCTGTCTGTCAACAGGGTAAGGGAAAGGGGAGTGTTATTTAGTTACACGTCGCTTTGGCTCTATACATTCCACGTGCTTTACTAGAGACGTCAGAAGTTACATCTTTCTCTGCGATCACAATAGTTACTTATTAGCGAATCATTGACATTTCCGACTCTCTTATTTTTAGCAATCCTCGCAAGGAACTAACACCTTACACCGTGAACAGAGAAAGACATATCAATAATGGTCAGGAATGACTAGGAAAAGGATTCCAACAGAAGTAGAATTTAAAAAGATCACTTTATTGATATTTGTCCTTAGGCCTACAAGTTAAAGACCATTATTTGCTTTGAATCATCCAATGATTCTGGGTTATAATTTTTGGGGTGAGGTGTTATACGTATGTGGAAAAGCGGCCGTTGTTAGTTTACAGACTTCATATTACATTGAAATAAATTGGTCTAAACGACGTGATTTTTTATCTTTAAAAATTGTCATTCTTACTAAATTTACCCCAAAAGTAGGCCTAAAATATAGTCTCCTGTACATACATATTGTATAATTGTAAATTGCATTGTTACCATTCAGGAAAGGCAAGCGTGTAGCTCATTTGGTAGAGAAACTGGCAACTAACTGCAAGGTCCTGCGTTCGATCTCGGTAGTAATGGAATTTTCTCGTTGTTAATACTTCAAGAGTTGTCCCGAGGTTCAGTCAGCCTCCTATGAAATTGAGAACCAGATCTTTCCCGGGGATATAATACGGTCGGATTGTGATATCGACCATACTACTTCATTGTAGTGATGAAATGAACGTCTCCATGCAGCCCTAGTGCCTTTAAGGCGTACGCCTTTATAGGATATATCTCTACTTCCATTTTTTAGGAAATGAGCAATTTTTATTACTTTTAAGTACAAAATAGGTTTAGTAAGTTACAGAAATCATCTGTGAACCCGACAGTCTTTTGTGAAGTTCTAGACGAACTAGGTCTACGGATCTTACATTTTGTCTCTGCCGTTAAATTTCAATTGGCTTATCTTAGCCGTAGGCGTAAGCGTATTAAAAAGCATTACAAACTTTCTGCCGTCTCCTTGCCTCTCCACCGCAAATATGACGTTGCGCAGAAGCAGAGATAAAATATAAGATCTGTAACTTCCTTAGATATTAAGTGCAACGTAATTATTGAATGCACATCAACTTTTAAAAGAACTAAAGAATTTCATTACAGGAAGACTATGTAAGACAATGAGATTTATGCCTATCGAAACTGTCTATACACTCAAGCGACTAGTGATAGTCTTAAGTTTCAAACATGCATCAGTATGATGTCTATAAAATTGAACTATTGTTTTGATGGTATTTGAAGGTCGTAGGTTCGTTTCCCTGTTGCAAAATATTTTCTCTTTTCTTGACTTAGGCCTATACAATAACTCTATGCCCCATCCAGTCTTCTATTAAACGCTCAGCAGGGGAATATTTCTCTGAGGTATGTAAACTTCTGTCTAGTACTGGGGTTCGTTAAGCATTCACTTTTTAAACATGGCTAGGCCATTGGCGTTCAATTTACTGGCAAGGATGTACATGCTGTTCTTCAGCTTAATGCTAGTTGTAACTACGCAAATTATTCATAGCAACATATTAGTGCAAAATGCAGAAACGAAACTGAGAGAAATGGTTTCTTCATAGTTTCATAAAATGTTCTGAAGAAAGTGATTGATATCATTAGCTACTTGATGTATATTTCTTTGTATTTGATATGACGTCAAACAATTATTCCTCGCCTGCCTAATTTCTACTTCCAAAACCATCAAGCTTTTTGTAACCATCACAGTCACGGTAAGTTATTTCGACATCCAACACTTATACTACGTAACTGACCACAGGGTTACTACGTCTCAGTTTTTAACTGGCAGATCGAAGGGTAGTCTACCTAGCTTTGAGGGTGAGAGGAAAATGTCAGTTGGGGTTTACGATTACAGCGTTGAGAGCTTGATGGAGAACGAAACTGTTCACTGGATATTCAATATAAAATGCCGTCAGCTAGCGATAAATTTGAAATATGTAAGAATTCGTTGAAAAATGTGCAAAAATACAAAAAAAAAAAATAATAAAATACAGAGGTATATATGTCTGTGGGCCTACTGTTCCATTATCTGCTAAATATTAAATTGAAAAACTTTCGCCATATGGCGAATGATCTTGGAATTTAGAGCCCTTGTCATCTATTCTACTCTCATTATCCTGTTAGCTTCACCATATATATATATATATATATATATATATATATATATATATATATATATATATATAGCCTATAGGCCTATAGACCTATATAATATATAGCCTATGTATGCGTATATATATATATATATATATATATATATATATATTTTTTTTTCAAATGTAAATCCGTTCTTTGAATTAAATACCACATACTATGAAATATCTTGTAGCCCTATGTATGTGTATGTATGTATGTATGTATGTATGTATGTATGTATGTATGTATGTATGTATGTATGCAAATTGTGAACCTTTTTATTAGACTACCGGTATTAATAATGATGATGATGGTGTGATAATTACAGTGATGATGATGAGACTAATAATAATAATAATAATAATAATAATAATAATAATAATAATAATAATAATACATAGGCCTACATGTTCTGCCCAAGGGCAGGTCTTTCACTGCAAACACAGCATTGTCCAATCTTTCCTGTTTTGAGTCTTTCTCTTAGTCTCCGCATGTGATCCATATATCTTAATGTCGTCTATTGTCTGATATCTTCTTCTGCCACGAACTTTTCTCCCGTTCACCATTCCTTTCAGTGGATCCTTCAGTAGACAGTTTCTTCTCAGTCAGTGACCCAACTAATTCCTTTTTCTCTTTCTGATCATTGCATCATTGTTCCTTCGCCCACTCTTTCCAACACAACTTCATTTCTTATTCTCTCTGTCCACTTCACATGCTCCATTCTTCTCCATATCCACATTTCAAATGCTTCTGTTCGTTCCATTTCATTTCGTCGTAATGTCAATGTTTCTGCCCCATACAATGCCATACTCCACACAAAGCACTTCACTAGTCTCTTCCTTAGTTATTTTTTCCAGAGGTCTGCAGAAGATGCTCCTTTTTCTATTAAAAGCTTCCTTTGTCATTGCTATTCTCCTTTTGACTTCCTAGCTGCAGCTCATGTTACTGCTTATAGCACATCCCAAGTATTTGAAGCTGTCCACTTGCTCTACTGCCTCATTTAGAATTCGCAAGTTTACCTTTTTTATTTTTCTTCCGACAGCCATGGTCTTCGTCTTGTTTGCATTTATCTTCATCTCATATTGCTCACAGCTGTCATTTAGCTCCAGTAGCATATCCCTTAGTATCGTCTCCTCTTATGCTAACAACGCTATATCATCAGAAAATCTTATGCACTTTATTTTTCTTCCTCCTACTTTTACCCCTCCCATGTTCTGAAAACAGTTCTTCACCAAATCCTCCAAGTAGATGTTGAACAGAGTAGATGATAAAGGGCATCCTTGATGATGATGATGATGATGATGATGATAATAATGATGATGATAATAATAATAATAATATCTAATAATAAATAATTAGAGAATTTTACACAGTTCTGACGTTTCTCTTCAACCAAATATTGTGCATTTCTTCTTTCACACGAACCTTCCGCATTATACTGTAGGCTATATTATGACCAGGATATATTTTTTCTACGCGTACAATGACATTTTACTCACTGTTATCAATACCTAAAGCGAGCATTTAAAACACTACACCGTAAAAAAAGTAAGTAGGCCTATTCATTTTAAGCACTGCTACGTAGTCAGTCATGCCCAAGTGTCCCTCCAATAAAACAACTGAAGTGCAAAATCACAAAAATTTTGCACTGCTTTGAACATGAGAAAGTTAAATCCTACGAAACAATTGAGAGAGATATTATTATTATTATTATTATTATTATTATTATTATTATTATTATTATTATTATTATTATTATTATTATAAGAAAAACATCAGAATATCCGCCACCTGGCATTGAACTAGGCCTCCGGATTTCTCTGTCCTATTGTCAATCCTTTCCATAAACGCCACCCTTATATTATACATTTGTGGTGACCATTTTTTTCTCCCCGGCATAAGTAGGGGTTGCAGGAGTGAAGCAGTGGTAGCCAATTCAAAGCGGCCCACTTTGGCACTGGACTACTTGACCCAGGCACCACTGCTAACTCCGCCCATGTGACGCGCCATCGACCAATCCCACACTACTTTACTATTCTCCCTTCTTGCAGACCTTCCGAGATTTGCAATCAGCTGTTTTCGTCGTCACGTGGTATTCACGGGTCCGCATGAGTGCCTCTCGGCTCGGATGTAGAAAAAGCATTACGCAATACTTGGGAAGCTGATGTTACACGTTGCTATTAATAAATAGTGCGTTCAGGGAATGTTGGGTTTGGTCACTGGATCACATTAAGATGTAAGAACTTACTTGAACTGATTCAGAAACGAAGTATGCCTATAGGCTTATCTTCAAGATTATACTTAGATCCCTAATAGTAATGTTAGTAAGATTTCTAACTCGTACTGGTGCACTTCCGTTTCACCTTTCACAATTCGTTTTCTTTATTAAACTTGGACATTACGACGAAGTGAAGAGAAGCATTGGAAATATGGATTTGGAGAAGAATGGAACTTGTGAAGTGGACAGACAGAATAAGAAATTAAACTGTGCTGGAAGAAGTGGGTGAAGAAAGGAGGATGCTGAAACTGATCAGGAAGAGGAAAAGGAATTGGTTGAGTCACTGGCTGAGAAGAAACTGTCTACTGAATGATGCAATGGAAGGAATGGTAAACGGTAGAAGAATTTGGGGCAGAAGAAAATATTAGATGATAGACGACATTAAGATATAGAGGAAGGCAGAAAATAGAAAAGATTGAAGAAAGCTGGTTTCCGGTGAAAGACCTGCCCTTAGGCAGAATACTAAATGAATAAATATTAACCGCATTTACCGTCTGGAATGGATATTCTGTTGATATCTTGGTAATATCGTCTGAGCAGTTAACATTTTTTTTAACTAATAGCGGGCACTTGACTTGCATCATTCACCCCAAGCGTCCCCATCTAGTGGGCGACACGCCGAAGGTGTAGATCTTTTAGATTCCATTAGACGTTGCCCTTTTTGCACTATGGGATGCGAACTACATAGCACAGTATGATGATAAATGGACCAATGGGGGAACGCCGGTAGGGGAGATGGGAATACCAGCGAAAACCTACCACCAAGTATCGCCTTTACCCATCACAAATTCCATTTGAACCCGCCAGATTTCTACTCAGGTTACCAGCTTGGAAAGCCGACGTTCTAACCCTTCGGCCAGTTAAAAAAAAAAAAAAAAAAGGAGGAATTTGCTCTTGGGAGATCTGATCATCTACTTTTAAAAACATATTAGATGTTCTTTCAGTACAAATGTTTCATTGTATCTCTGCCGGTCAGTGACCGTTGAATTTCAAGTGGCTTATCTTAGTCCTTGGCGTCAGAGTATTGAAAAGCATTGCAACTTTTGCCGTCTCTCTTACTCCTCAGCGCAAGTTGTGACGTTGCATAGAAGCAGAGATAAAATAAAAGATCTTTAAAACCTCAGATCAAAAATGTAAAATTTTCTTACCGCATTCAACATAAAAGTATTAAGTCGTGCAGAATAAGTGAAGGTTAATTACTGCTGCCGTTTATTATTGTGAAAATAAAAACCACAATCAGAATTGCCGGGCGACGATCTATATACCTTCGAATTACACTGTGGCGTTGGCCACGTTGCTGATCCGGAAGCGGGGTACAACTGCAACTGATGCGTAGCAGCTTAAGAGGAGTAGTAAGTTAGTATAGTAGTAAGCCCAGTAGTAGTGGTGGTGGTTTTCGTGGTGGTAGTGATTTTCGTGGTAGTGGTGGTGGTGGTAGTAGTGGTGATGGTGGTGGTGGTGGTGGTGGTGGTGGTAGTAGTAGTAGTAGTAGTAGTAGTAGTAGTAGTAGTAGTAGTAGTAGTAGTAGTAGTAGTAGTGACAGGCTTTCAAGATTCGAACCATGGAAGAATCCATACATTTTGGCTTACGTGGCCCATTGTGCAATGATTGTTCCTAGTCAGGCAGCTTGCCTGGATGATATTCATGAATCCAACACTGACAGGCAGGCCATCCTGTCTCACCCCCTGGGAGAGCAATGCCTTATCCCCAGACAAGACTTGGAAAACCCCAGGGCACTGAACCCAATCCACTAGAACCTATTTCAACATCGAAAATCCGTTTTACCCGCAAGGTTTCACTCCTGCCTAATTTCAACTATAGCAGGTGATAAATGAAACGAGGGTGACTATGGTAAAGATGATTATAAAAAGTAACGATGGCAAAAATAATGAGAAAAGTGACGATGCTGAAGACGACGAGAAAAATTACGGTGGTAAATATGATGAAAATAGTGATAATGATAAAGTATAGATAATGAGAAAAGTGACGATGTGAAGGTGATGAGAAAAGTGACGCTGTGAAGATGATGAGAAAGGTGACGATGGTAAAAATGAGAAAAGTGACAATGATAAAGTTGTAGATAATGAGAAAAGTGACAGTGACGAAAATGAAAAAAATTACGGTGCTGAAGATAGAGAAAAGTGACGATGTGAAGATGATGAGATATGCGACGATGGTGAAGATATGAGAAAGGTGACGGTGGTAAAGACGATGAGAACGGTGAGGATGGTGAGGATTATAAGAAAAGTGACGATGTCAAGGTGATGAGAAAAGTGTCAATGGTGAAGATGATGAGAAAAATGACGATGTGAAGATGATGAGAAATGTGACGATGTGAAGATTATGAGAAAGGTGACGATGTGAAGATTATGAGGAAGGTGACGATTGTAAAAATGATGAGAAAAGTGAGGATGCTGAAGATGACGAGAAAAATTACAATGGTAAAGATGATGAAAAAAGTGACAATGATAAAGTTAGGCCTATATATAATGAGAAAAGTGACGAAGATGATGAGAAAAAATACGATGCTGAAGATAATGAGAAAAGTGAAGATGTGAAGATAATTAGAGATGCGACGATGGTGAAGATGATGAGAAAAATGACGATATCAAGGTGATGAGAAAAGTGACGATGTCAAGGTGATGAGAAAAGTGACGATGTGAATATGATGAGAAAAGTGACAATGTGAAGATGATGAGAAATGTGACGATGTAAAGGTGATGAGAAAAGTGACGATGTGAAGATGATGAGAAAAGTGACAATGTGAATATGATGAGAAATGTGACGATGTAAAGGTGATGAGAAAGGTGACAATGGTAAAAATAATGAGAAAAGTAACGATGCTGAAGATAAAGAGAAAAATTACGATGGTAAAGGTGATGAAAAAAGTGACAATGATAAAGTTATAGATAATGAGAAAAGTGACGGTGTGAAGATGATGAGATATGCGACGATGGTGAAGATGAGAACGCTGACGATGGTGAACATGAGAAAAGTGACGATATCAAGATGAGAAAAGTAACGATGTAAAGATGAGAAATGTGACAATGTGAAGATGATGAGAAGAGTGACGATGGTGAAGATGATGAGCAAGGCGACGATGTGAAGATGATTACAAAAGTGACGAATTTGAGAAGAGTGATGATGTGAAAATGAGAGAGATGACGGTGTTGAAGGGGATGAGAAAGATGACGATGGTGAAGATGATGAGAAGGGTAACGATATAAAGATGATGAGAAATGTGACGATGGTGAAGATGATACGAAAGGTGTGATTACTGACGATGAGGAAAATGACGATGTTGACTATGATGCAAAAGACAGGCTATTCGTGACGGAAGTTATGATAAATATATCGATAACAGTATAATGGTAGTGGGATAGCAAGAGTGAAAGATAATGCTAATGCTGCTGATGTCGGTAGCAATGAAGATACATTTAAGATTTAGAAAGGAGCGGTTCAGCGGTGGCAGTATCCTTCAAAATGTTGTAGGAGGAGGGAATCTATTTCTTTATCGCATTGGATTCAGATTGGCTAGTGAGTACTGGGGACCGTGACATTCATTACTCTTCTGGTTTATCCCAGACCACGGGGAAGGGCGGGGGAGTGAAACTGTGGCATCGTGGAGGTCCGAGCTGAGGTCACTTCTTTGATATTTGAGATGCTTCCTTCCATCTCAATACGTTAACATCGTGCCATCTTTGCGGTCCAACCGTTCGCTCGGTGGTAGTCTTTTATACAGAAAATGTCATGTGACGTCCAACAGATACCGGTATATAAATGTTAACACGCTTTCTTCCTTAAGAGGCACCGCACATTTATGTTATTTATTCACCAGCTTCACTAAATGTTATACTCCAGACAGCCTTGAAAGCCAGTCCCTACCTGGGAACTAACGAGGCAATACGGTGAGATCTTTATTTTGAGACTTTAAACACTCTTGATTCCCAGTTAATTTATTTACGATGGCTCAATAAATAACACTACAACAGGATGTACAAAGCGGTGGTAAGAATGTAGACTAATGCTTCCTTCTATCCATCGAGATTTGCAGAGATGAAATTTGGAATTTTTTCAACGAAAAGAAACAAAATCATTGGTCAAACAGATAGGAGAATAAGAAAACATATTTCATTAACCTTGAAGTACTAATTTTACTTTTCATAAATAGACATTTACCAAAATTTTTTTAGTTGGTTATTTTACGATGCTTTATCACTTGTTACGGTTATCTAGTATCCGAGTGAATTGAGGGCCATAATGCTAGACTAATAGATTAATGCTGAAACTGATCAGGAAAAAAAAAAAGAAATTGGCTGGTTTACTGGTTGAGACGAAACCGCCTACTGAGGGATTCACTGGAAGAAATGGTGAACGGGAGAAAAGTTCGAGGCAGAAGAGAACATTAGGGCGAGATACTGTACTCCAACCAAGAGAAAGTCTCAGGGGAATGAGACGCAGCGGGGTAATGCTGTGAATGAATGTTGATGTCATAATATGTCATAAGGTCACACACGTGGGTACACACATCTCCATTGGCTAACTCTCAAAGCAGAAACGATAACACTGATACACACATATTTATACTACCCTAAAGTCTGTGTGATGTATCTTGCCTTACTGTGAAAAGAGAGAGAAAGGAGATACAGTATGTCTTACTTCGTGTGTATTGTTATGGCGATGGGGGAGTGGAGCGATGCCGTCCATCCATCCAGTGGCGGAAGGGACTAGTTAATACATTCTGTAGCACAAAATAAAATAACAAAATATCTCTCTTCGTAATGTGTAGTTCCGTCACTGAGCTTGTCTTTCAAGAAACTGAGTTCCGGCAGCCTGTACAATAACATTATTTTGAAAGGAATCCTGAAAATTTACAACCCTCCTATAATCTCCACCCTCATTTGAAGGGACTTGGTTTTATTGCTACTGAGACAAGATAAACCTTACCAGGTATAGTTACAAAATTAGATCACGGTTAATCTCCTGGTCTTTTAATTCCTCCATACAGGAAATAACATATGCAAGAGAGCGAATGTTTTTTAAACTGACGTTATAACGGTAATATTATCTATCTACTTCGCTCCAATAGATGACGCAATAGTAAGCACATTCCTTTCACGGTTAATCTCCTGGTTGGAGAACAGTATATGGGTGGTATGAGGAGACTAAGAGCTAGACGAAAAATAAGGAAGATTGGAGAGCGCTGGGTTTGCAGTTAAAGACCATAGAACTATGAATAAATGAATGCCTCCCTTAAAACCAGATTTTTTGGTGAAATGAAATGACTTGACATGAAATTATGGTAAACGTAGGATAAAATAAAGTGTGTTGGTAGGATGAAATTTATAATGATGGGGTAAGTGGCAGAACCATAGGAAAGTCTAATTTCCCGAACTTGTCCATCACAACTATCACTTAAATCAATGCCGAGGATCGAACTTGTCTTTGAGGAATGTTCAAGCACGCGCTGTAGCTATCGGAGGAACATTATACTTCGTGGAATACAGTAGGATGCAAAGACAGTAACTGGAATGTTATCGTCCTCTCAAACTGAATACGATATCTTTACTCAATGCAAGCAGAATAACCTCTGCGACCTGAGGACGTTTAACTTTAAACGATCAGAAAATAAAGGTATATCTGGAATCAGGAAGTGCATAGACTTCTCAGCCTCTGCCGTCAACGTTCTGCGCATCCTTCATCTTCGAATCTGACGTGACTTTCTCACGCAGTACTCGAGGTTCTTTAACATGTCAAATGTCTTTTATTTTCCCGATTACTTTAAAGGCTGGTTCACAATAAACCGGGAACGAGAACCAGAATGAAAACGAGAAGCAGAGGACGTGAATATGACAATTTTTTATTGACAATAAACCGAGAACGTAGACGACTATGCATATCGATATGTAGGCTATGTCAATAACGATATGTAAAGTCGATATTACGCATTCTGATGTCATTTGTGTATAATTGACCAATGGCGTTCTCTCATGAGTACAAGGCAGCCAACATAAACTCAGGTTAACCAACTTCGAAATTTCAACTGAAACATTTCATTAGGTACGGTACTATAAATATGCCCAGGCATCTTTATTATCACAACCTATTTTAAGTCTACCATAACGTAAAATAATTAGAGAAGAAACATTTGTAATAGAACAAAAATGAACACAACAGTAGTTATTGAATTGAAGCGTGAATATGTAGTGTGTAATACAACCAATACAGTAATAAAATATGATTCGCTTCCGATCGGTATTCAAAGATGCAGCTATTGAAAGCCACGTATTGTCCTTCATTTTCTCATCTTTATAAGAAGCGCGCCGCTTATCGTAAACGTGAGGATTTTCTTCAACACTCAATATTAGAATCTCATCAAATAAAACTTGCTCCATGATGCACAGCACAGAACAAAATAATGCATAGGTTATTTCACGGTCTTCTTGCTACAAAATATACGACGACAAAATAGCTTTTAGATGGCAATAGAATGAATCTAGTGGGCTGTGATCGGAAACGTGAACGCCAAAGTTGAAACTTGGCGAACTCTTCGTTCCCGATCTCGGGCTCCGGCAAACTTTTCGTTAATAGGGATATCCTGAACTAGCACCAACAGATAGCGCACGTGTACTTTGAGGGATGCGCTTTGCGTGTGCATTTTTTTTTTTCGATATATAAACATTGAGAATATACGTAGTGTATTAGTATATTAAACACTCTTAAAAACAACTCAAAATGCCAAATTTTTGTTATATTCCTACATGTAAAAACCAGGGAAAGCTTTTTGTATTCATTCAGGTCCCGAAATATTCTGAATATATGCTTTAAACCTTAAAAAATAACGAATTAAATTGCGCCTCGAAAGTGCTAGCTATTAAACAAAAGTAACTACTTCAAGCAATGAATTGTTGGCTACAGTTTTATTTTGGAGAAGGGAAAAGAAAAATCAATAAAAACATATGCAACCTCGACAGCGAGCTACGTTAGCTTAGATTATATGCAGTAGATGTAGGAGTCTCCGAAGTTTACGCCTGCAGTAAACTCTCTATAAACTGGGATGTTCATTGTCCAGGACGATCCGTAGTGAAATCCATTTCGTGAATAATGTTTTTAATGTACTAATTATTTAACTTCAAATTTTCAAAATCATCCTACATAGTATTCAAAACTGCATGTCCTTAACCTGCAAAATACACGAATTCGTGATAGCCAACTACTACGATAATATTGCATCAACCTATCGAACATTGTACTTCATCTTACTGCAACATAGAAAAAAATACGAGGAATTCAATCTCGATAGTCCCTTCCTTATAAAAAAAAACACATTGGTGGCTGCATATCTTGTTTTTAGAATACCTACGGTACTTAAATACCAATGATTAAAGATGACAATATTCACCTACGACATAGTACCTATTTTTTTTATTCGTGCATCTGGTTCTCAAAGTTCTCGTTTAGGTTCACAAACATTCAATTTACTCGTATCTATATTGTGCATACTGCAGATTTCCCCATCTCGGGGAATCGCTCAATATTATGCAGGTTTAGGCCTATGCTATTATTTATTGTAAATTTAATTAAATTATGAGGTAAGAAAATACTGAATCATATTAAATTATACTAGGTTATACAAAATAATTGTAAATATAATTTTGACACGCACAGAAAATCAACAAGCGAGAAACGCAATCAATTATAGCATATGACATAATATAGCCCTATAACATGTTGCACCGCATGGAACGCTCCTGCCATCTAGCGGTAAAACTTCGCATAAGATATCCCTATTGTGAATGCTCACGTTTAAATGTATACATTTTAACAATTTTACCGTTTTCGTTTTCGTTCCGATTCTCGTTTCCGGTTTATTGCTAACCAGCCTTAACTTGAACACAAGACCTACCTGCGCAGAAACGAAAATTGATGCCAACTATTAAGACGTGATGGTTAGGCCTATGGCTATCCGAAAAGTGATTTTCCAGTCTGTGGGTAGCTTCCATGGTAGCACCAATTTCGGGTTCTACCCCCGAATTTGACTGGACTGATACTTATAGTTGATAATCGCATGCCGAGAATTTATGACCTGAATCAATAAATCAGACTTTTTAAAAATGGAAAAACAAAAACTTATTATTGTCCGAAATTCTCAATTTTCAAATATAGGCCTATCCACCCTTAAACATACTGCGTAAGCAGGAAAACGACTTGGAAAAAATGAATAGAATTCTCGAAAAGAAAACGTAAGTAGGCTACTATGCAATACACTGCGGTGTTAGTGTTAATTCGTGTTAAGAATTTGTTTATTTACCAAGCAGTAAAACAGCCGCTCTGCACGAGTTCCTGCAAAACCTTGGGAGTTTACCTTGAGCAGTTGCAGTGATATTGCTCCAAGTTAAAAAAAAATATCGCCCACATGCATACCCCTATTGTTACGTCAATAAGGATAGATCGGGTTAAGCTCGTCGTTGAACGATGGGTGCCGAGTGTAGGAACTAAGAATTTTGGTTTCCGACCGACCTCAGTTATACTGATACATTATTTCAAATGCTTCTGTCATTCAAATATTAGTTTAGAATAGTAAACATTTCAAAATGCACTATAGGCCTACTTTCCATCTGTTCGAAAATCATTATTATTGTTGGTAGTAAATGTAGTAGTAGTAGTAGTAGTAGTAGTAGTAGTAGTAGTAGTAGTAGTAGTAGTAGTAGTAGTAGTAGTAGTAGTAGTAGTAGTAGTGTTGGCGGTAGCAGCAGCAATAATAATAATAATAATAATAATAATAATAATAATAATAATAATAATAATAATAATAATAATGGTAATAAAATATTAGCCTACTACAATAATAAATTGAAATACTAGTACAATAATAAATTAATGATATAGCCGATAGCAAAATTTAAAAAATACCAGGTATAGACAAACTTATACTGATTTTTCAATTCAAATATGCTCAGCTATGAAAGATAAGTGATTGTAAACTCTGTCAATAGTTATACAGGGACATCATTTTATTTTTACTAACATTTTTAATATTAACCTGTCTATACCTTTAGAGAACCGGAAACACCGCTTGCTCCCCCCTCCAAGACTGGAGTTCGATGATACTGGCGTAAAACACAAATCACTCTACTAGGTATAGGAAGGAAGAAAAGTAGTTCATCCATTTACGTAAACTAGGAAATATCGCGATTTTGAGTTTGATAATTTTCATTAGGTTTTTCTTTAATCAAAGTACAGTACTGTATTAAGAATAAGTGTTTTTACTCACGAAGTGAGTTATCCATGCGAACGTATTCATTATGCGGTGTATATTATACTGTCTACAGCACATTAGCGTACAATATAGAGAAAGAAGTTAAATTGAAAAATAATCATAATATGAATATTTAAACACAATTTTGAAAATGGTGGCCGTTCATTTCGATACAGGCTTCAGTTCTTTTGTACATATTATCGCACTATAGACTATTGCATCTAATTCCAATTGCCAGTTTAGTCCTTCGTACTAGTAACTCATGTTGAAATAATTTTATACCTACTCTACGTACTGTAAATTGAATCTTCACTTCTGCCCGACCCGAAAATATAAAATTACTCAGACATGCTATCTACTGTCCGTCCAAGTGGTTATGCCGCAGGATTGTAGAAAGGGAGGAGATCACGTGACAGTTAATTACTTAACGAGGCCCTTTTATTTAAGTTAAATTAAACAGCTGTATAATATTACGTAAACTTCCAATTCCTAAGAGAAATTAATGTTTTCAGAAAAGAGCTAAGACAGCCCAGCTATTACTGAGGGGCGAGCAGAATCAGGTGGGGGATATCGGGATGCGACGTAGGCAAACTGACAGTACCTGTGCGAAAATATGATTCAATATTGAAACCTCTTTCGTCACTGGAAAACGCGAACATATTTCTGGAACGTACTATACTCAGTAACTCAGTGCTGCTTACTATCTGGGGTCTTGGTTCTGTGTGGAGTTGGAACTTCCGTAGTAGACGGGGTGGGAGTGAAGTACATTAAAAAACTCAGGTACAATAAAAATTGAAGTAAAAATAAAATGATGTTCCTGTATATCTACAGGTGTAATTACAAGTACTCTTAAGAAGTTCTTAAATATCTAGACACGAGTAGCAACACATTCGTAATAATGCAGAAGGCAGCGCTGTTGAGTACGTAAAACGTCGATGAAAAAGCTTTCAGCAACAAAAGCAATCACGATTAAAATACTGTATTTCGTTTTTGACGAAACCTCAGAAGTCAAGATCCGTGAAAAGCTACGAGTGCAATAATAATGATGATGATGATGATGATGATGATGATGATGATGATGATGATAATAGGTAGTAATATAATAATAACCATAATACCATTAGTACTAATAGTAATAGTAATAGTAATAGTAATAATAATAATAATAATAATAATAATAATAATAATAATAATAATAATAATAATAATAGACCCTAATAATAACTGCAAATTCACATGTTGTAATGCTGTAAGAACTAGAAATTTTTTATGAAGAACAAAGTAATAAATGTAAGTATAAAATCATATTCATAGTATAAAACCAGCGTTATGACTTATTTCTAGAGACAGTATTGTGGTAAGCAAATACATAGCTCTACAAATATACAGATAAAACTATTCCAGAAAATAAACTACTGTCAAACACAACCTATCAAAAAAATGCAAGCAATGTAACATGCGTAATCGTTGATCAGTACATGAAATTCTTTTTGGAGTTCGTGGTACCATCTCCAAATACAGTTTATGGCATGTTAAAATTAATGGGATGCACATTTTACAATATTGAGAAAATTCTTAGAGAAATGCGTAAGGATTTAATCCAAATTTTACAGTTTCATCTTTATTTCAAATAACTTTCACATTCTCTAATTTTTTTTAGAGTTATTGTCTATTTTTTCATTATTTCATAGTAAACTTGTAGGCTATGTATGAATTTGTTTTCTGGATCCTTGTGGTCACCCTTATTGAAGGACAGATAGTTATATTTTTTTATTACTTACAAATTAAATTACGTCAGCCTACTAACAAAGTAGAATCTGAGAAGTTGTCGAAGTGCATTCCCCTTTCAATTGAATATAGGTAGATTTAGGCCCTACATATAATTTTGAGATTGTGAAAGTCGTAACAGCATTTGGGATAACCAAATCTTAAAAAAGTAGGCCTAATTTACTTGAAAAACTGGATCATGATTTAGGCGAAATTGCCACCAAGACACAGAAATCGACTGTAGTGTATCTAATTCTGGAGAACGACAACTCTACGACTTTCGAACGATTTTATGCTCGACTTTCGAACGATTTTATGCTCGACTTTCGAAAAGTAATACAATTTTTTTTTTCGGACAAACACAATTTCGACTATAACATAACGTATCAGAATCTAACCTAACGTAAATTAACCCTAACTAACCCAACCTACCTAACCTAACCTACTCCGATTGCCACCAAGCAGTAGACATCGTCTACCAACAAACATACCGTAACATTACGCTATCGTCCAAAACTAAATAAAACTTTACAAGTCTAAAAAGTAAAAACCATAGTCCCTTCCGCAACAATCTACGTATTTAAATGATGAAAATATAATATAGAATAATTATACATGCTCAGAACTTCTATAATCCATGGAGAGGCTTCCCTCCAGAATAAATTTGTTTTACTTGTTGCAGTAGTTGAGCACATCATAGCCTATATCCGGAAATGCGGTAGGCCTATGTCAGATAGTCTGAATATTTGATGAAGATTATCCGAGAGGAAAAATAATGATAATAATAATATATTATTATTATTACTATTATTATTATTATTATTATTATTATTATTATTATTATTATTTGTCCATAAGAATAAAACTGGCAAAATTAAAATTGCATGCAGTTATGCAAAAGAGAACCAACCCACAAAATCGTGATTTTTTTTTATAATGTTACCAAGAAGCAGGGGTAGGATCATTATGCTAATACATTACATAAAAATGATACAATGCATCTCCTGATAGAACTACAGAAAAAAATATATATACTTCATAATTGCGGTACATTGATTTTGAAACAAAAGGAAAACTTTGAACTTAAAAATTTCAGTTCCTACTTTCTGTGGGTTGAATCTCCTTTGCATAATTACGACCAATTAAAACAGTGTAATTCAGAAGGAACAAGTTCGCATGAAGTACAGCCGTAACTGATCAAAATTGTAAAAATTATTTGGGTTTTCTCCCCATTGTTCTAGGAACGACACTGAAAGTGCTTTGGATTCGAACTCGAAATTTTTTGCTTCGAGTAGCCTCTTTCCATAAGCTTGATTACAGTCCATTCAAATCATCTAATACTCTAGCTAACATCGAATCTATGTATGCTTGAGGTGAATTGGCCCTATATTACAAGTATATCTAAATATTAAAATTTTCTACATTAATTGGTGAAGTATGGAATTCGTTTAAGAAGCGCTCGTATTTCTTTTTCAATGTATAACAAATTAAGTTTTATTTAACGACGCTCGCAACTGCCGAGATTATATCCACGTCGCCGGATGTGCCGGAATTTTGTCCCGCAGGAATTCTTTTACAAGACACTAAATTTAGTGACATGAGCCTGTCGCATTTAAGCACACTTAAATGCCATCGATCTCGGCCGGGATCGAACCCGCAACCTCGGGCACAGAAGGCCAGCGCTATACCTTCTGCACCACCGAGGGCGACTTTCAATCTATATTAGGACTATTGAGAGAGAAAATACTTTCTAAATTTCATCCAATTTTATTATTTAGGGCTATAAAACATTTACTTTGTGTTCATCGTTTGGATAGCTGAAATTCAAAAGATTTAAATAAGTTTAATTGTGAACTGCTGTTAATAGGATGTTTTATTAATTATTCTTGAGATTTTTTAATACCCCTCTTAAAAATGGAGATATTTTATTAACAAGTTTTATAGCTACTTTCGTTTGTTTACTTCGGCTTCAAAATTAATTATTTCTCTATAATGTAAAATAGTGTTTTTAATCCAATTATAAATTAAGTAGCAGCCTCTCTCTTTAACAGAATATTAATTCTTTTTTGGAAACAATTATAATGAAGTATACGTTTAAATATTCATTCGTAGAACTTTCTTATTCGTAGGAAACTGCAATAATTTCACTCTTTATCTAGTGAAAATGTCAGTTCAAATTAAAGTTGTTCTTACCATTTTATAACATTTCTGAATTTATTTTTTTCACAACACTTCCAAGATATTCATTAGACTCTCTAACTGCCGAGTGAAATGAAGAATCTCCTCTTTCCCATTAAACTCTTTTTACATGCCGTTCCTTCGCAAATGAACATAGGCCCAGACCTAATATGTGTCCAACTTTTAACCGAATAGGGCCCTATGTTATATTTTTAATGCCTTACTTGGAGAAAAATTAATAGCAAACTCTAGATCTGCAAAAATACATTAAAGCATAAAGAATTAAATAACAAATGTTATTCACATTGTAGGAACTTCATACATTTATTTTTTTTAAGTAACTGTAGAATCTAATGCACTCATTTAGGAATTCATTTGATAGAAGTTAATTCATATTATTTTTTAAATATACTATTGGTTTTGTTTTCTAATCCGCGGTTAATTCTCGTGCAGAGAAAAATCTCGGAATTAAATCCAGAATTGAGCGAATAGGCCGAGATTTTTAAATACTACAGCAGTAGATTACGATAATTAATTTCTACACAGTCGATTGAATACTGAATGGATAACTTTCAAACACTGCGATGTTGTGACTTACTAAGTCAGGCTTAATACCTAAATTTACACTTTCATAACTGAAAGCGTCGATTCTTGAGAAGTGATGTAGGTCCTAATACTTGTATGCCTATAATAATTATGCATTTCAGACAGACAGTTAGGTCAGTAAAAATTAGCGTGGATTTACGATGGTAGGTTGAAACACTGGGCATTACAGTAACGGAAAAATCAACGGTTTTGCGAGATTAATTTTTAGTAGAAATGTGAACAGGCCTAATATAAACAAACACCAAAAAAGTATCTTCCTAAAGAAGACACATTTTCTCCGAAGTTTTAGAAGTTCCCTAAAAATTATGTTCTTTTACCTATTCGTGATTATGTTGTAATTAAGATCTTCAACTGTCATTTTAAAAACTTATATAAATTACTATTATGCATCGAAACATTAAATTTTTATTTTTTCATCGGGCACAAAATAGTTTTCTGTTTAGAATATGAAAAAGTAAAATAGTCTAATTCATTTATTTCTTTTACGGTTTAAGTAGAAAAATGAAATAAATTTTATAGAAATTTAAAAAAAAATATACGTTGAAAGTTCTTGTAATATAAGGTTAGTTTTAAAACGTTTTGAAATGACTGAAATTTCGAAACTTATTAATGATGAAGGTTAAAAAAGTCAAATTAATTTTTAAAGTTCAGGTAGGGAGTGAATAGACTACGTAAAATCTTAGATAAAAAGTCTTGCGACCTCTCTCATGTAAACATCACGGTATACATACATTTTATAGTGATATAAATTTAACGACTTTCCTCTCTGGTCTGAAACGAACACTTTCTGTCGAGACAATTCTGTTGTCATAGCAACACGACGTCAGCACCACCGTGCTGCTCGTACATTAGCCGACTGCTAAGGGCCCATTTCGTACCGAGTGGTGATCGTCTTCCTTTCGCTATCACAATGACTTGACAGTAGGAGAATACCCCTTCCTTCTCCCTCCACCCCACGCGCCACTCCTATCCCCCACCACCTTGAAATCACACCAAACCAAGGTTTCCAGGTCGCTCAGACAGGACCACCACAAGATTCTGAACTTCCGGGGGTCCTTACCGCCCCTCCAGCGCTGCCCCCTCCTCCGCGGTGCCCCCACCCCGCGTCCCCTGTCTGCGCGGAGCCGTATTGAAACCCAAGGCTCTCGCCGGCGAAGCGGTAAGTTGCGGGCTAGCCCTCGAACGGAGAGGTTCTCTGCTTGCCTGGTGCTCGGTTCAATACCGTTGTGACTTGCGTGTTAAGTTCATTGCAGTTCACAAGACAGGAGGTGACGTTCAACCCAGTCTGCAACGACTATTACTCAACTCAGGTATACCATCACTGCCAAGTACCTCGCACGTTGCTGCCCGTTTTTCACTTGTTACCTCAGCCTTCGACATGGATCCCAAGACTTTGGATCCCACCGGTCTGTACTAGTCAGACGTCTTCCTGTTCCTGTTGCGGGGAAAGAAAATCGGTGACATCGACCTTGTGATTCCGTACTTAGTCACGAGAAGAAAAACAAGAAAGATGGATCCTACACATCTAGACCCGACCGGCCTGTACTGAGGGCGAGACTGCCGTCAAGACATCGGCGATGAAGGTATGTTCGCTTTCTTCTGCACGTGACGTTTGAAGTTGAGAGTTCCCTCACACCAGGAAAGGGAACCCTTCAGTAATATATTCCTGGGAGATGATTCAAACCGGCAAGAAAAAGACGCAAGGCATGCGAAGAAAGAAGAAGAAAAAAAGGAAGTGGAGGCTTGACGAATTAGAAGTGACGGACGTGTGTTCTCGGATATGCCGTGAGGAAGGAAGCGGCAGCGGACGAAGACGACGACCACTCTGCGATCAGCTGTTTCTGCCAGCTTCTGGGCGCGATGGAGGGGATGGAGGAGGCAGCAGCGCGAGAAGAAGCAAGACTGCCAATAACTACGTTCCTGAACCATGTGGACAATCACCGGGGTTGTGTGCAACCACGTGTCCACTGTCAAAACACGTGTCGCCCCCACCCTCGGCATATCGACGACACACGATCGGCTTTCGGTAAGCCACTGTTTGTAATTTACGTACAGCTAAGATGATATTTATTATTTATGATGTAATATTATGATGAAACACACGTGTCGTGGTAACAGTTTGTTCTGCATTAGTTACTGGCATTCGCTAAATCTGGTTTGTCAAGTTTGAAAGCAATGTCAAACATCTGTAATTAGTTGTCTAGCAACAGCTGTTAAGTGTTGATTGACACTGTGTCTTCAAAGTAATCGTGTTACCATTTTGACTAGGAGTACGTTATTCAATCCCCGATTCCTACAATCTTAAAATTATGCTCTCTTCATTGCTAACTTCTAAGTGAACTGTTGACTTCTCACGACAAGTGAGGTGAAACCTAATTAAAAGGAGGAAATGTTAAATTTTTTTTCGCAAACCTGGTTAATATTAAAATCCTGTTTTTTGATAGCTATTCTGTTTCTCTTCATGAGCGTTGGTAGTGAACTGAACTCTGGTGTATCGTAAACTCCGCATTAAGAAGCCAGAGAGACTTGAACGGGCAATGACCTTTCATATTCAAGAGTAGTTGCTTGCCTGCTTGGTTCATGGTAACTATGCTACACTAGAGAGAGAGTGAGAGTGTCGGAAGAGATACTTTCTGGTTTGGCCGCCACGTTGTCAAATTATTGTTTATGTTGTAATAAGGTTTTCTTGTTACTTCACCCATGTGCGTACAAAGTACTGGGCAAATGCAGTTTCTATGTACTGTGTCATATACTGTAAACTCTGCTCCATTCAGAAAATCTGAATCGCCTCTTTTTAAATGTACGGGCTCGTATCCTCCATAACGTATTTATACAAGTAACTTCACTTATTTTTTTTTTTCCAAACTTTATTCAGTTCAAAAGTGTGAAAGTATGATTGAAATTTGACCTATTGCCTTGACATTCTTGTGTGTTCACTCTTTGTGCACCCTTTAAATTGATCAGCTATAATATTTTAATAAATATTCACATCACAAGCACAAAAGCCCCAGACGAACTTAATGTTTGTAATTTTGAAATCATAACTATTTCCTAGAATGTGAATATAGAACGATAATTCTTTGCTACATGAATAATTGCATTTGGGTGTGCCATGTTTATCTTTCAATCTCAGAAATATATAAGGGTTTTACAAGGATGAGTCTTGTGTGATAGTACTATCCAGGCGTTCAATTGTTAAAAGGACAACCATTTTAGTTCTAGTCACTGCATATTAATAACAAATGTTGAAATTGTTAATATAATTTGGGGCGATGCTTGAACCGCATTCTGAAATAAGTGTTTCTTGTTTAGGCACAATTTCATTGCCTAGAACTTGGTATTGGCAACAGTAATCTTAGTCCAGTTTCAATCAGGCCGAATTTAACATGCTTAAGTTAGGAAGAAAGTGTTTTGGCATGTTTGCACATAATGTTTGGAAATGTTTTAACATTGTTATGTTGCCTGCAGTACTGACACGTCATGGTTGATATCAGATTTTGTTTGATTTCAATACTTAATATTGTTTGAGGTTCAGCCATAACCTATATCATGATTAATTTCAATCGTTGTTAACTTGGTAAATTATGCCTACTGCTAAGAGTGATACAACCAAATTCTCTTTATAAGTTTGTTGCCTGGCATGTGAGTATGCCATTTAAAAACATATGCACTTAATTCCAAACTCAGTTTTACTGCTTTCGCCCATGTGAAATTCACAAAACAAAAAATACAATGTGTTAGCCTAAGTCTAAACTTAAAGAACACTTTTTGCAGAAGGTGATTTCATAACTAATCGATGGGTGCACAAGAGAAGTGTTTGCAGCTAGCTGTTGGTTTATGAATTCTAGGCACTTCTTTGCACTTCTTGCATTCATTTGCTCTTGTGCGTTTCATCACTGCCAAGATTGTAAGAGAATCCTATACATGCAGATCAACTTAATTTTATGTGTATATTCTTATTATTTTTATTATAGTGTATGTCATTTCTGTGAAATGATTATTTTTTACGTTTAAATAAAAATAAAAAAGTTACAGTACATATATGCAGCTTTTTGTTCACATTTATTACTTACACATCTGTTTCTTTAAATTAGAAACCACATAGAGGTACTAATCCTTGAATCATACAATTTATTTTATGAAATAAACAGGTGCGATCTTCGTTATTTAATGATACAACATTAAAGTAGATTGAAGTTTAATAATAATAATAATAATAATAATAATAAGGGATGTAAAATTACTGCAATCAAGATGTCTTACAATCGGAATTTCTTGTGTTGTAAACCGATTAGTATACTAAAATGACCTTGTTTTCTTCGACAGGACTTCATTGCAATTAGCCTTCAATTTCACTACAACAGTTGAAACTTCAGGCTATAAAAATTGGGATTATTGAAATAATGTTTATAGCACAGAAGTACATAAATGTTTTTCTTGATTTAAAATGCCTTTTAAAGTTAATTACTCTCGATACTGAAACTTAACATTATATTTCCATTATTGTTTCTACATTCTGAAGTTTAGTGTCGTAATTTCTTGAATTTATTTCTACTTGGCAACTATTATGTACGCTGTAAACATGTTAACTAACTCCTGATTGAGCAAGAAACTATTGAAAACTGGAGAAAGTGTTGAACTCTTAAAATATTCAACCTTGATATACCTGCTTCCAGCGTCTAGTGGCTAGACTGAATATAAAAGTTAAACCACGTGGACACGTCTTATTGGTGTGAAAGTATATTAACTTTCAATTTAATTACTGTGTTTTTCGTACAGAATAATGGACGAAACTTGGAGAAAGCTTACTAATAACAAAATATTTCATTATTTTCTTAAAGACTTCTACATTTTCTCTTGAAGATTTTCATTTCGATTTTAGGATTGTGGGTGTAAACTTCCAAGTAAAACTCTTTGTCAACCCTGTCCCATCTTAAGCGCCATTCTTCCTTTTCCCTTCTAGAGAAATGGAAATAGAATGCGGGTATAGGCCTATTGTAAAACTTAAACAATAAACATAATAGCACAGGTTGAAAATGCTTTTCATGACTAGTTTTTCTTATTTCATTTCTAAAAAAGATGCAGTTCTTTCATATGTGCACTAAATACAGTTAATTTGTTGTAAAAATGTAGCTAACCACATTAAATTAATTTAAAATATTATAAAATTGTTGATGGAAAATCATCCCAGACTGAAGTACGACGGAATTATTTTTTTAATATAGGTCACTCTTGGTTACAGAGGGAAGTATAGTTATCGTAAGAAGAAGAGAGTTTGTTATAGTTACTCCTGATCTACAAACTAGACCTACTGATAGTCCCACTTCCTGCACACTCCAATTTATTTACCTGTTTTTAGTTCCTTCTGCACATTCCAACCTCAAACCTAAAAGTTACTGTTATACTTCGTCTCATTGTATTTACCCCAATTTGACCTGCAAGATACTACGAAGATAATCTCTTTTTCTACAACCTGATCTGACATAAAAGTTACTGCCAATGTTAGGCTACTCTTACTACACATCCTAGTCTTGGATCAACAAGTTATGCCAAGATAGTTTCTCATTCTGCGTACTGCAGTCTCAAACATAAAAGTTGACTGCAGAGGTAATTTATTTCCCAACTACACATCCTAACCGCAGACCTAAAAGTTAATTCCGAAATAGTTCCTCTTAGTGCACATCCTAATCAGACCTACACTTTAACTGTTCATTTATAGTTCCTATTACTGCATTTATAGCGCACAAATTGCATTTTACCTGTAGTACATTTTATTGCATACCTCAAATTCATATCTGGAAGTTACTATCAACTTAACTAGTGGTGATGACCTTGTCGTGTTACTTGGCACGGAATTCTACAAAATAGGCTACTTTTCATAAGCAGTCTTCGAAGTAAGTCTTGCAGTGCACCCATAAGCTGTAAATTACACTTGCAAAGTGAATGGCGAGTTTGAAGAGTGGTGGAAGCAGGGGTCCTGATCTATAAGGTACTTCAGAAATTGTAAATGAGGGGGAAATAAATTAAATCTTCATTTGAAAACCTGTGAGCTGCAGGAAGTTGAACCGGGGACATCCTACACGAAGAACAGCAGTACGTACGGCTGTCAACTGCCGAGAAGAAAGGTAAGATTTTATTTTCAGTAAAAGGACCAATATAATATTCTGACACAGGAAACGATATAAAAAAAGAAAATAAATACTCTTTCGTCAGGAAATTTGTATCTTAACACGATAGTAATCGGTATGGGAATGGTAAATGATAGACATGTAATATGGTCATGGCCAACGTATGTTAGGAGTCACAGTAGACTATTTGTACAGGACACTTAAAATTAAATTGCGTGTTTTCATTGTTTTATCATTAGTTAATTACATATTTAGGCTGCCGAGGTGAAATACAAGACAAGGCAATGTACTTCTGACAATTTCACCATGATGAGCAGACATTAGTCTCGGGGTACAAAGTCCCATACTTCTCCAGGAATTTTAAGGTACATAGACCACGGCCGCTTTCTTCGGATTTTCTTACTTTGATCAAGCTGTCTGTTAACCCTCTTAAAACTGAAGGTCGAAAGCTTTCTGGAAAATATAAGTAAAAGTTGCTTACTGTAAAGAAAAAAATGGGGCACAAAATCTGTCGCTACAAACTAAGACTCAGGCTATATTTTTCGTAATAATTTTAAGATATTCAGATGTTACAATACTTCAATAAATCTTTGTTGCTACTTAAGTCACATCTTACTCTTACAGAAGCAGAATTGTATAATTGTCGGTCACAGTTCAACTAGATCAGGGTTTAGGACGAACTGTATACGGTCAAATATTACAAGAACATGTTTATAGAAATCCAGTATTACAACTGATCGAAGACACTCAATGGCCATTGGGTACTGTTTCAGGTCCTGTAAGTTAAAAGTGCCTACAAAGTAATTTCATCTTATTTACTTTTTGAAAATTAATTAAACGATTCTCATTACATAGATTGACCACAAGGTATAGGTGACCTTTCGTGGACTGTAAAATGACAAAATTGGCAATTTTGTGTTAAGAATTATTTTGTTAGACCTTTACAATTTGATGAACCATGGAATATTTCTAGATATTTTTAGCCAGGACTATTTAATGGTGCTGTATCAACTACTATTTATTTAGCTTCGATGGGATTGTTGATACAAGATGGTAGTTGGGGAAATGAGACCATGGGGTTACCTCACAATCGCCTTGTGTTTGGGAAAAATTTTGAAAAAACCAAATCAGGTACGTTAGCTCAAGTGGGACTCGAACCCACGCCAAGCGTAGTGACAGCACAGCAGGCAAACCCACTACCGCATACTGGATATTTTTCGGTAAATGAACGAAAATTTTTTGTGGAGATATTTTTCAAAACTTGTATTGTACAGAGAAAAAGACACTTTGGATGCTTTTCCAATTCACTGCGGGCTAAAGCAGGGAGATACATTATAACCTTTACTTTTTAACTTCGCTGTAGAATATGCCATTAGGAAAGTTCAGGATAACAGACAAGGTTTGGAATTGAACGAGTTACATCAGCTTCTTGTCTATGTGGATGATGTGAATATGTTAGGAGAAAATCCACAAACGATTAGGAAAAACACGGAAATTTTACTTGAAGCAAGTAAAGCGATCGGTTTGGAAGTAAATCCCGAAAAAAACAAAGTATATGATTATGTCTCGTGACCAGAATACTGTACGAAATAGAAACACAAACATTGAAGATTTAAGCTTCGAAGAGGTGGAAAAATTCAAATATCTTGGAGCAACAGTAACAAATATAAATGACACTCAGGAGGAAATTAAACGCAGAATGAATGTGGGAAATGCCTGTTATTATTCGGTTGAGAAGCTTTTGTCATCTAGTCTGCTGTCAAAAAATCTGAAAGAATTTATAAAACAGTTATATTACCGGTTGCTCTGTATGGTTGTGAAACTTGGACTCTCACTCTGAGAGAGGAACATAGTTTAAGGGTGTTTGAGAATAAGGTGCTTAGGAAAATATTTGGGGCTAAGAGGGATGAGGTTACAGGAGAATGGAGAAAGTTACACAACGCAGAACTGCATGCATTATATTCTTCACCTGTCATACTTAGGAACATTAAATCCAGACGTTTGAGATGGGCAGGCCATGTAGCACGAATGGGCGAATCCAGAAATGCATATATATAGTGTTAGTTGGGAGACCGGAGGGAAAAATACCTTTTGGGAGGCCGAGACGTAGATAGGAGGATAATATTAAAATGGATTTGAGGGAGGTGGGATATGATTATAGAGACTAGATTAATGTTGCGCAGAATAGGGATTGATGGCGGGCTTATGTGAGGGCGGCAATGAACCTGCGAGTTCCTTAAAAGCCATTTGTAAGTAAGTAAAAGACACTTTGGAGCTGACCTTATAAACTTTGGTATTTTGCACTGTCAGGTGATTTGAACTTCACGCTATTGTCACGTGTACCGATTCAAATGAATGGAATGGCTAGGCTGCTTGCTGCATATTTGTAAATAATTTCATAACAAAGATTCTTCACTGAGTAGTGAAAATGTCATGCTTAAAGTTGTACATACACGAATACCACTTTCAGCTAAATGTAGGATGGTTTATTATAAATCACTTTGTAGGGAAATTCCTATTCCTACATTAATTAATTTCAGAAGTTCGTGAAATTACATTAGAACATATATGTCGGTGTATCATACCTAGGGACCATAGAATCCAGCGTTTACTTTGGAAAAAGTTCGTGACAAAAATATATTTCACGTTTTTTTGGGAACTAATTATCACATTATAGCAAACATTTCGCATAACTGAGGAATAGTTTTTTATGCTAAAACGAAAGTAATAGGCCTATTTACTCTTTTCTCTTGTTTGGTTTTTCTATGATAATCAAATTAATCTTTAATTGACACTAGTCTTTTTAGAGCCACATTTTTCTCTTTTAGTCTGAAATGTTCTTTATTCTTAAAAAAATGTTTGGACAGTGCCACGTTTCTCTGAAATTACCCTTGCATTATAAATTTTGCACATTAATGTATTTGTCTCGGATACATGAAAACCTTCACTCACAAACACTTTCACTCTAGTTATGCGCTGTAACTGTAGGGCAGGGTTTAAGCCACAGTCGCATTTGTCGCATTTTGCTACTCGACTTCTAAAAATACAACAAACTTTGAATGTAAATGTGCAAAAATGCGACAACCACATTGGACTTCAAAAACGAAGATGGTAAAGGAGAAAATAAAATCGGAGGTGAGTTTGAACTAATCTGAATTTAAATGAAATGCTAATGACATGGGTAATGATCAAAAAAGGTATTGAGCAATGGATTTTCAGGATTTGATTTCAAGAGTTTGTGCAATTCATGTAAGTTAAGAGGAGACTCAACTTAAAAATTGGAGAAAAAGTGTCGTAGAAATGAAAAATTAAATTTCTACACTAATTTACGTGACAGAACTAAATCAATAAGCAGAATTCTTCCCCTATTCGTTTAGAAGTCACAGTCAAATGCACAAAGCCAAAAAATAAAAAAAATGATAATTAAAAGTGATATTTCAATTAATGATTGATTAAAAATTTAAATATTTTTTATTTTGAAAAGTATTGGATCTAATGAGCTGAGATTTTGCATGTTACTTTCCATGTGTATATTAAACTTTTTCTCCAAATTTGAAAAAGATTGGTCAAATAGGAAAGAAGTTCCAAAATATAGTTGAGTGCCCCTTAAGTGAACAATTTCTTCTAATTGATTTGTATAATTCCATCGCATACTGTAAATTGTGAGCGAGGATTTAGTTGCATGAATCTTGTAGGAACTGAAATTAGAAACCTCCTTTCAGTAAAAAAGTTAGCACTCTGCTAACAAATCTTGAAGGATCTACTAGTAAGGAATTTCAATGTTTAGAGTTCCCATAAAATAATGTATTTTAATGTGATGTATAGTCAGCAATAATTGATACTTACATAAGTACGGTATATCTAGAGTGTGATAAAATGGATTGAAAGTAATAAAACTGCAAGAAACACATTACTTAACTTTTTGTTTCTGCATATTTTATTAATTTTATCTTTCTGCACAATTATTTATAATATTGCACAAGCATTTCACAATTTGCACAAATATAATTTTTCATTTGTGCGTTTTTGAGACATTTCTTTATTTTCCAGCTTAAACCTGCTGTAGGGGTGTTACTCATTTTCAGCAGTGAAACTAGGAAAATATATCCTAAAACTAGGAAATTCCAAAAGGTCTTATCCCCATTCATCACCTAGTAAGTTTTATTGACCTTTAAGGTTATTTAAATCGTGAATTACACAAATCCCACAAGTCACATTTTTTCATGTGGTTGTAATATTCATACACGGGACTTTCAAGTGGTGCAGAAACCCCACATATCCAGTGCTCGATGTACATTTACTGCGACAATTAGTTACAGTGAATTGCAGGATTGTAAGTCCAGGACATGTGGTAAACCAAAAAAGTCTCAGTTTATTTTACTTTGTTTTTTTTATTGGTTTAAGGGTATATGTACATGAAAGACCACAAATATAAGAAATTGCAGGCTCTAAATTTCTAAAATTTTATAGGAAAATGAACTCACAATTAGACAAAAATTACAAGGTACCACAACAAGACTTATTACAACTTAAATATCTGATAAAAGTATAAGAAAAAGTTACTAATAATACTTTTGAAACCAGTTTTATAAAAAAAAAAAATCTGCCGTTACATCATTTGGTAACCAAAACATTATTATGGTCTCTCTGACATCTTTAATATTTTTCCTGCATGTAATAAACACTTATTTCTGAAAAGTAGACTACTCTCAGACATGTAGAGTTGTTTATTTTAATACATTTAATTTTTTATTTGTCCTATATAAAATATATTAAAATTTACATAATGTTTTGTGACAATTTTTCTATTTTCAAAGAAATTGGCATTATTGTAGTCTATCTTTTGCATAAATGCATGTTAAATCAGTGTACAAAATTTCAGAATTCTATTGCTAATGGTTGTGGAGTTATGAAATAATATGTGTGATAATTTTCAATTTTTGGAAAATTTAATTTAAAGTAAAAAGTGAATTCTAAAAAAGTATTATTAGTAACTTTTTTATACTTTTATCAGATATTTAAGTTCCAATAAGTCTTGTTGTGGTACCTTCTAATTTTTGTCCAATTGTGAGTTCATTTCCTTATAAAATTTTAGAAATTTAGACCCTGCATTTTCTGATAATATTTGTGGTTGTTCACGTGCATATACCCTTAAACGAATTTGAGGAATTAAATATACCTATAATATAATTTTCCATTTTTTATGTTTGTCTACTTTTTTAATTTCTTTGTTTAAATATGCATTTAAAGTAGTTTAGAAAAAAAAATTGTGCTTATCCGTCTTCTTCAAATATAATTGTTTTAAAGGAATAAAACTAAATGTTATTAAAAAGATAAAACTATTTGTTACCAGACATAAATTGCAGAAATCCTACATATTCAGGTAATTTAGATTTTTTTTTTCATAAAATAGTCTACTAAAGGCATATAGAAAAAAAATGGAGGAACTTCCCGATAGCAAAAATAAAGAGATTATTAGGTCTGAAGATCAGACTTCACTGTGAAGTTGTTTCAATATGAATAAAATATTATTTTTTATAATTGTAAAATTTTACGATAAGACGAATAGGCCCTATCAGAAAATTGCCCTTTCCCCGTCCTACCTTGAAAAATAGTATCTTGGCGCCGCCAGGCCTGAAATACACCCCTGATCTCATCTCCCGTTAAAAATCGGAATCTTGTATCACTTATAGCCTGAGTAGGGACCGAATTTTTAGGTTTTTAAGAAATCCATTTTAGGTTATTTGAATAGGTGAGATAGATTTTTTTTTAAGTTTTTTGCCCAAACTGTAAACGGGGTCGCAAAAATTGTCTGATTATTAAAAATGTACGCTTACAGTTAGTTTTAAATAACATAACGTTTGCCTCGGTGGTAAAGTTGGAATCATTTCCAATCCACAGTTGTAATAAATATGATTTCACTTATTTTGGCATAGCTTAACAAAACAATATATATGTATGTATCCTATATATAAATTCAATGTTAACACCAGAAGCACCAGAATAAGACAGACTGCACAGAGACCTCAGAAAAGTTCATAGCTCGTACCCGCACACGCAAGATCACAGTCTTCTATCTGGGAACATGTCCGGAAACTTCACGAATTTCAATAATGCGACTTTTTCGCAGTTACTTCATCTCAACAGGAAGTTCAGTCACTTCATACTCTTCTACAGGCATGAGATATCTGCGATCAGTAGAAATTTCAAAATACATACAGTGCCCTTAAGGAGGTACAGCCTCTGAAGGACGACCCGCTGATAAAGAATGACGGAATTCCCTGTTAACCATTTTATTCAAAACAACAAAAAACTGAAAGGGTAAAGACCGCAGATTGGGTCGCTTTCTCCAGTGCAGAAGAGAATAAAAATTGTAAGATGTACTGAAATGTCTAACTATATTAATATAAAACACAATAAATATAACAAAATACATATTAATTATGATTAGGTCTTTTTAGTTCTTAAGGTTCAACAGAATTTACATATGTGACTAATGCCCATGATTCGGAAAATTGTTTAAGAAATTGTGAGTAAATTGTAAGGAAATAAATAGTTAAAAACGTATAAATCCGGTCCCTACTTGTAAGTTACTTACTAAATCCATTGGAAATATGTATCAAACCATTATATTGATTACATGAACCTCTGTGTAGGCTACACACTGCACGTTTCAAGGGGTCGTTACACATACGACTCGAGTCGGACGCTCTCTCTGTGTCTTCCGCCTTTCAGGTTTGCATAAGAGAAAATCACTGCTCGAGGCTTAGAAAATCAGACTAATAAGAAGTATCTCTACTCCATCTCTGTCTCGTACTTGTTGTACCAGAAGAAATGAATTAAGTAAGTTATTCGCATCAAACATTTAATTCCGAACAACATTTTACAATAACACTGCCTAATCGGGAGAGACGGAAATAATTTTCTTTCTTTCTTTCTTTCTTTCTTTCTTTCCTTCTTTCTTTCTGTCCTTCTTTCTCTTCGTCTTCGTTTGTTTGTTTGTTTCTTTCTTTCTTGCTATTCTTCTTTCCTTCTTTCTTTCTTTCTGTTCTTCTTTCCTTCTTTCATTCTTTCTTTCTTCTTTCTTTTCTTCGTTTCTTTCTTTCTTTTCTTCTTTTCTTCTTTCCGTCCTTCTTTCTTTTCTTCTTCGTTTCTTTCTTTCTTTTCTTCTTTTCCTTCTTTCTTTCTTTCCGTCTTTTCTTTTCTTCTTCGTTTCTTTCTTTCTTTCTGTCCTTCTTTCTTTTCTTCTTCGTTTCTTTGTTTTTTTCTTTCTTCCGTCCTTCTGTCTTTTCTTCTTCGTTTCTTTCTTTCTTTCTTTCTTTCCGTCCTTCTTTCTTTTCTTTCTTTTTTCCTTATTTCCTTCTTTCTTCTCTTTGTTTATTTGTTTTTTTGTTTCTTTCTGTCATATCTTTTCTCATTTCTTTTTTTCTATCATTTCTTCGTTATTTACTTCCTTCTATCCCTCACTACCAGAATTGATTTGATGTACAATAATAATTAATATTTCCTGAACAATGAAGACATCAAGTTAATACACACTTGACCCTCAGTTTTCTCTCCGAAATTGCCTTGAACGGCTGTTAAATAATTATGTGATCGGCATAAACGTGTAAGGAGACAATTTCAGCTGTATTCAAGGAGGACATGTCAGTAAGCCTGCTTCACTAGCTTGTTTATTTTGAGTAGCAATTAAGAGCTGAATTCCATAAGAGATATTCTTACAATTATCCACTAAATGTTTCCCATCTAGCAATAGAACTGAGATACAGGAAGGCCAACCGGGCATAGAATAGATGTCGTTTTTTCTAACAGATCAAGATTCCATCACTTGAGATAGTGTAAGTATTTTAAATGTATTTAAATATGGAGTTGAAATCCATTGCACCTAGGCCTATCTGCCGTATTAAACTTACGTAATTACAGTATTTAAGTTTTAATAAATAATAATTGTTGGTAATTATTTATATCTACAATTCCGTTCATATTCTTTCCACAATACTTGTTAGCCAAAGGCCTAGGGCATCGGCTTTCCACGCTGGTAACCCAGGTTCGAGTCCCGGCGGGTCTAACCGAAATTTGTGGTGGAAAAAGATAATACTTGGTGGTAGGTTTTCGCGAGTTACTTCCGTTTCTTCAACCGGTTGCACCATTGCTCCAGTAATCAATATTACCATGCAGTACTATGTTGTTCGCCTCCCATTGTGCACCAAGGACAACGCCTGCGGCGGCTAAAAGAACTACAGCTTTGGCACGTCATCCAGTTGGCGATGCTTGGGTGAATCAAGTAAGTCAATTACCATATGTTAAATTAAAAATGTCCTTTTTTGGATTCGCTGTAATAGCTGTATTTATGAATTTACACGAATCATAGATATTCTTGAACTTGCATAGTTGTTTTTTTAATTCCATTTTCATGGAGAAAACGTTATGCAGTAAGTTTTCTGAGAGCACTTCTGAATGTGATCTAACCTTAGCTCGGTCTGTTAGCTTCTCACTGACGAGATTAACCTTCAAACTCCAGTAGGTCTTGTGAGGAATATGGTGAGCAAATTGAGAACATTTGTAGGCTTCAAATTTGTCCTTGTAGTCAGTCTTCCCTGCCGTATTAAACATTTAACCATTGCTTCAACTACTGTATTTCCATGCATTCTCATTGTCCCTGAAAAGTCTTTGATATTTAAAAGGGGATCTTAAATTAAAGAATACTAGTGGCTTGTGCAGCAAATGCTGCAAACTAAGTTCACTAGACGTTCAAATAAAATTTTTTTCGATTTATTTTCAATGAAGAATACCAGACATTCTGAAAGTTATTTGCTTCCATAATAATAAAACATACTCCCTCTGAATGGTTTTTTTATGCCAAATACTTCTTTTTGAACCTATCCACCTTCAGTTTTTGAGTTTCAATGCGAAAACGCAAGTAACAATGTCAGGACGATCAGTCTGTTTTTCGTGTGGGAGTAAAGCAATAGCTATTTCAGGTCATTGTTGATTGTAGGTGAAAGTTTAAAAAAATGTCAGGTTTGCTTTGCTTTCGAACAATAGATATAATATCTTGGTATAGCTGCTGCATGTTTCGTAAAGTACCTTGAAATGTAGAGAGTAAAATGGTTTTATCCTCCTAAGAGATCTTGCTGAAATGATCAGGAGACTACAAAATCTTGTAGGCCTCTTATTTTATCAGTAAGTAAAACCTTTTGGTCTTTCCTTAGGAACTCTAATTTTTGCGCTCTCTCGAGCCAATACTAAAGAGAATCACGCATATAAATATCTACACCACACCGCCATTAAATATATGAAAAAGACCCAACCCCACTTGATTAATAACTATAAAAATATTTGATTTTTAATAACAATATTATCTTACGTAAGTTTTATAGTTTTCAGTGTATATATATATATATATATATATATATATATATATATATATATACACTACATAGCCGCCACTCAGTAAATTATAGAAATCAAGATCTAATTTAAGATATTCTCTACATATACTTATATAACTCCAAAACATTTCACTTTCATATTATCAATATAGCATTAATATGTATAATTCATGAAAAATAGTTACATCATGGCATTAACTATATAATAATATTTCATTTCAAATGGTAATGTCATCAAACCACCTCAAGTTTTCTAGTTTTTAATATCCAATAGGCCTACATAGCTGTACTCAGAAAATTACACACCACAGAATCAGACCTGTAAATTATTTTTAGTAAGTCTTGAAGTTTTTATTAACCAATTTAATTTGAGCTCTAAATATGTCAGCATTCTTGCAGATCATGGCCTTCGTGTAATATTATTTACTGTGGTGTGTGTTTTGTTTTATTCTGAAATGAATTATTCCTCACAACTGACAACAGATGGATTTTAGAAAATAGGAAAATTATGTTGAAAAATTGACATTTCACTGAAAACTACTATTTTTCTGAAAAACTTTGGGTTCCAAGCTTCAAAATGAGGGATCATTTATTAAAATCCGTTCAGCCGTTTTCCCGTAATTTCCATTACCAGTTCAAATTTTATATATATATATATCCTAAAAAAATAAGTAGGCTAGATCTGGTTTTGATTCAGCAAGCCGCTGATATGCTGATACCGTTATAAATATCAGCTCTGGATAGGACTACTATTTGTCAATCACTCTCTTCCACCTCTCGTAACAGCATGAGCGCTAGTTCATTGTGACTATGGATTGGAAGCTTGTTGGTGTTTATGCGCTTCCAGTGACTCGAGGCTTTAACTCTTTCTACCCACGAATTAGGGAGGTGCCAAAATGTCGGAATAAGATAGACAAATGAAGGCGTTCGTGAACATGCATAATTGTTTTTTTATAATTCCGTATTAAATATCGAATGCCGAGGCTCGTAAATAAGGCTTCTTGTATTTCCGTTTAAGGAAGCGGGACGGTCTCCAGCGGCGACTTTTTGTTCGTCAATAGTTCATCCTACTTACATGCACTCTGAATAACATCTGCAACGAAATACCGAGAACCATTGCATTCATTTATTTACTAAAAAACGCAAATTCAAAAACATATTTAAATAAATCACTTGTTCGTACTTCGTTTGTTTCATTATTATGTCTTCATTCGTCTCTTGTATTCATTTATTTATTTTATATGTTTCTGTATTTATTCCGTCACTGTATGCATTCATCTATTCATCTGTTCAGTCTTATTTTTTTAGTTTTAGTTTATGGTATTTTGTCTTCATTCAGCATTTCCTTCTTTTCAATTAGTTCTTTATGTCTTTTCTGTCTAGCTTTTCTTCTTGTTCTTCTTTGTCTTTTATCTGTATTTGCTTCATTGCTTTTTCTGTCTTTGTATTTTCTACTTTATTAGTTTATCTTTCTAGCTTTGCTATATTGTTATTTCTCATTCTGTTTTCGCTGTCAATGTTTCTTTCTTTCTTCCTTTCTTTCTTTCTTTCTTCCTTTTTTCCTTCCTTTCTTTCTTTCTTTCTTTCCTTCTTCCTTTCTTTCTTTCTTTCTTTCTTTCTTTCATTCTTTCTTCCTTTCTAAGTTTCTAATTTTGTTTCTCCTTTCTATCTTCTTCTTTGTTTTCCTATCTGTCATTTTTCTGCCTGTATTTTCTTCTTATCTTTGTATTTTCTTTCCGTCCTTGTAAATTCTTCATGTCTTTGTATTTTCTTCCTGTTATGTATTTTCTTCATGCAGTTTCTTTCTGTTTTGTACTTTCTTCCTGTCTTTTGTAATTTCTTTATGTCCTTGTACTTTCTTCCTATCTTTGCAGTTTCTTCCTGTTTTTGTATTTTATTCCTATCTTTGTATTCCTTCCGTCTCTGTATTTTAGTTCTGTTTTATGCTTCCTTCCTGTCTTTGTACTCTCTTCCCGTATTTGTACTTTCTTCCTGTTTTTGTACTTTTTCAGTCTTTGTGCTTTCTTTCTGTCTTTTTATTTTCTTTCTGTGTTTGTATACAGGATGTATCACGAGGTTTCCCCCCGGTTTATTGAGGTGATTCCTGGTGTTATTTGGAACAAAAAATGTAAATACAATAATGGGGTGACATTCTTAATTAAAGAGTTATGGCAATTTGAAAAAAAAAAGCAGAAAAAAAAACTTTTTATTTGAGGATGTCACTGACAAAAATGGAAATCATAGTTAGAATACAAACAAGTGTTTAATGTTGTACCAGTCTCTTGCATGTAGAGTGAATTTAAAGGAAATGTTCAAAATTTCCTCCCTGCATCTGAAGGCAAAGATTCGCACGAGTGTGTAGCATTTCGTAACTTCACATGTTCGTTCCTTATTGTCGCTGCGGCATCGAGAATGCGTTGAATCAACTCTTCTCGTGTTTACACCCTAATCTGGTACACGATGTCTTTCATCCACCCCCAGATGCAGTATCTAGGGTGTTAAATCTGGGGATCTGGCAGGCAAACGGTTGGCATGATCATGTGGTTCTAAATACTGCACGTTTTGCACATGAAAAGGATACAGTCCTTTCTCATGAAGAATTCTCTGTACCTTGGAATGTGAAACGCTAAATCCTCCCCCCACACATCGTTTGTCCTGCGCAAACATGTCTAGAGCTACATACACCATGGGGTGTTTCGAAAATTTGTTGTAACTCCTTAATTATGAATGTCACCACATTACTGTATTTACATTTTTTGTTCCAAATAACACCAGGAATCACCTCCACAAACCGGGGTAAAATCTCATGATACACCCTGTATACTTTCTATATTAATATTTCTTTCCTATCTTTGCATTTTATTTCTGTATTTGTTTCTTTCCTTCTCTCTGTCTTTGAATTTTTGCTTCTCTCTGTTTTTTAATTGTTTTTCTTTCAGTCTTTTTAATTAAGTTTTCTTCCTATCTTCGCTTTTTCATTCTGTCACTTATTCCTTATTTATATTTTTATTTCTGGTTTTTTTTTTTTTTTTTTTTTTTTAAGGGAAAATTTTCTGAATTGTAATGACAGAAAAGTGCTGCCTACAGTCTGCAGCAGAAAACCATGCACTCTGTCGTCTTCGGGAGTTTTGTTAGTAGGTTATTTTACGACGCTGTAGCAACACCTCAGGTTATTCAGCGTCTGAATGAAATGAAGGTGATAATGCCGGCGAAATGAGTCCGGGGTCCAGCACCGATAGTTACCCAGCATTTGCTCATATTGGGTTGAGGGAAAATCCCGGAAAAAACCTCAACCAGGTAACTTGCCCCGACAGGGAATCGAACCCGGGCCACCTGGTTCCGCGGCCAGACGCGCTAGCCGTTACTCTACAGGTGTGGACTCTTCACGAGTTCAGATTGAAATTTTTGTACTAATTAGATTGCTGTAATTTAGTCAACTGTCCGAAGACAGGTTTGAACCTTATAAGTGACACCAATATCACATCACACTTGAGGCACCTAAGCCAGAAGATAATGGGGTATGGTGACCAGTTCTTTTCCTCCTCCATTACATATATCGCTGACTAGTAACACGTTTCACTAATCAGACTTCAGATGTGTTCTTCCTCTGACATATATCTTCAACTGGTTGGCGAGTTGGTATAGCGCTGGCCTTCTATGCCCAAGGTTGAAGGTTCGATCCCGGGCCAGGTCGATGGCATTTAAGTGTGCTTAAATGCGACAGGCTCATGTCAGTAGATTTACTGGCATGTAAAAGAACTCCTGCGGGACAAAATTCCGGTACATCCGGCGACGCTGATATAACCTCTGCAGTTGCGAGCGTCGTTAAATAAAACATAACTCGTTTATATCTTCAAGTGAGATGAACTGCCTGATAATAAATGTACATATCAGCCAGAACCTTAATCAGAGGCATTAATTCCATTTGCTTTGTCAACGAGGAAAGTTATTATTTTGACCATAAATATTTCTTCCTGTTCGTATTACAACTGAAATGCATGACTAGTGTTGATAAACATTATCTTCTGTAGCAAAAAGTTTAAAGACCTGCAGGCGTTGAGACAATAAATAAGCGCTAATAGCAGAAGTGAATAATCCGGTCTTATCTGTACAAATTTCAACTGAAGCATATTTCACAACAGTTGTTCATATGTTTGTTTCACAAGCACTATTTCTACTGAACTAGCCAGGCTATGACTAACACGAAGCTCATCATTTGACCAGCTACTCTTTGTAATTTATTTTGTGCGAGATCGTGCGTATTTGCTTGTTTTCCGCACAGAACCAATACGCGGTAAGTGTGAAATACCACATTCAGTATTCCCAACGTAACACACATAACTATTTCCCTCTTCTTACCGCTTAAGCGCGACATTCATGTTACTGCTTTAGGATTTTGACATATTACTTTTAGAGACGTTTAACATAGTAATAATTATAAATTGGAAACTTGCCACTGCAATTTCACCTAAATTGCAATATTAATTATTGTTTTTAAATATTTGCAAAAATTAAGTAAAGTCTACTACTCCACGAAACTTATTGCATTCCTGATACAAGTAACATTAAGGAAGCCGTGAAAAAATCAACAAGATTCCAGATGCGGATGTTATTACTGCAATATGTTATATAAATAATATTGTTAAAATATTAAAATGAAAAATAAATCATTACATAACCTTACCGTTTGTTTTAAGTTCGCATTTATAGACTGGGGGGAAAAAAAAGACAGACGTATATCACGGCCTGCTGGAGTATAGTAAACACAGAAAACATTTTAAAGCAACAATGTTGAGGAAAGATATTTTGGGTTTCCAAAGTTGCCGTCATTAAACAGAAACCAACATGGAGATTTCATTGCAAATAATTAGAAATTCGTCTTTCAGGTATGTAATAAACGATCTTCGCACAAAATAATGTACGATACACGAGCGGTATGTTTGTTTTCAACTACGTTTCGCTTTTTCAATCTTTTCCTCGAACATGAAAACGTCAACATACCGCTCTTGTAATGTATATTACTATTGTAACTTAGTTTATGAAAGCGAAATGTATTTGGGCTTTGAATTTCATTGTACATATAATAAGTGAATGCTTTTATTTATTAGAGAAGAAATTATGACCGTAACCAATCTTTATATTATAAAGCTAGTAATATATGCAAAAAGAAATTTAAATTTAATGAAACATAATAATCAAATCTATGATTATAGCACTAGGAATGATGAAAAATTGTACATACGTAAATGTAGACTTTCTATAACAGCTAACAACCGTCATATTATGGTTTTTAAATTATATAATCATTTTCCAGTTCATGTATCAAGTTTGAATAAGCAGAATTTTAAGAAAATTGTATATAAGTGGTTGATATAGGGAGCATTTTATAATATAGATGAGTACTTTAAGACTCCTTTTACATGCTTCTAGATTTTAGTTTTAATTTAGAGATAAGGCTATGTCATTGCAGTCTATTTGGTAACAAACATTAATTAAATATCAATAGGCCTCTCAATACTGGGTTATTTAATGTCGATGGGACTGGTGATAGCGAGATGAAGCTGAGGAATCGGCATAGATTACCTATATTGGCCTTATAGTTGGGAGAAATCTCGGGAAAAACCCAATGAGATAATTAGTCCAAGCGGGAACCGAACCCACGCCTGAGCGCAACTCCGGACCGGCAGGCAAGTGCCTCAGCCAACTGAGCTAAGCCGCTGGCTTCTACGCCTTGAGAATCGTGAAATTCTTGTTCCCATACCACTAGCAGCAATGGTTACCTACGAAAGTTCGTATTTTGCCAGTGTCTAGACATATTTTCATTGCGAAGACTAGCCTAATACTTATGCGTTGGATAACACTAGAGTTACTGCATGCAGTGATATCGAAGAGAATCGTGTAGGCGCAGCGACTAATAATATGGATGCCATTGGCAAAATATCCACTGCATTAGCGGGTATCAACTCCACAGAAGTGGTTTTGTATAAGTAAATATTGTCTGTTATTTGGCGACTACTTGAGCAGCTTATACAGAAGAGGGATAAAAACATGAATTAAGAATGCATTTTTTGCAGCAAGCGTTCAGAGTATTAGTTTGTTGAAAGATATATTTCAAAACAAGGTCAACGTATGAGATGTACGCGGAACTTGAAGGACAAGGTGGGGCGATAGTTTCCATTCTACCGAGTGGAGGTCACCTGGAACCCTGTGCAGCGTCAGCGACTGGGACTGATCCTGAACACTGCTGTAATTCATGATTACTCACTAGGTATATAACATTTTACTGAATAATGGCCGGTGGATTGCGGTTGGTTTTAGGCGTGTTTCCAATCTCGAGCGGCTCAGCCAATCTTCGGCATTTCCGTCATATACCCTGTTTGCCCAATGAAATCACTCAAGTTGTGGTGAATAAATTTTAAACACGATCTTTGTTTTGCTTCTGTATGTGAAGCCTGCTTCATTTTGAACAATACTGCTGCTAGGAAGATTATCTTATGTAAAGAAAGTAAAGATAAAGGTAGGTAGATCTCCATGCTTTCAGGTACTCAATTTGACAGCAGGCTGAGTGAACCTCATTCTGGAAGTTTGCTTAGGAGGAAATCCCTTTATTGCTCGGTATCGAACCCCGGACGTGCCAGTCCATAACCAGTTACTCTGCCATCTGAGCTACCCGACCGCCTATGTGAAGAGGGTATTAAGAATTATTTTCTGACTATCAGTTCAAATGAGAGTAAACTCTTATTTCTTGAAGTACGAAGATCGTCAAAATCACTATCGTCGTCATTAACGTCATCACTTGCTTCGTCGTCGTCATCGTCTTTCTCATAATCGTAATCACCGTTTTCGTCTTCATCTTCATGATCGTTTTCATCGCCATAATTGTCCCCTTCATTTTCATAATCGTTTTCCTTTTCATAACAGTCGTTTCATTGTCGTCATAGCCTTGAGTATAATTGTTATCATACCCGTCTTTATTTTTTTCCGTAGTTTTCTTCGTCATAATGGTTGATTTATTGTCCTCATAGCCTTAATTGTTATCATAAACGTATTCATTTTTATCTCCTTCATCTTTGTCAGAATGGTCGTTTTATTGTCCTCATAGCCTTAGACTTAATTATCATAACCGTATTCATTTTTATCATCTTCATCTTTGTCAGAATGGTCGTTTTATTGTCCTCATAGCCTTAGACTTAATTATCATAACCGTATTCATTTTTATCATCTTCATCTTTGTCAGAATGGTCGTTTTATTGTCCTCATAGCCTTAGACTTAATTATCATAACCGTATTCATTTTTATCATCTTCATCTTTGTCAGAATAGTCGTTTTATTGTCCTCATAGCCTTAGACTTAATTATCATAACCGTATACATTTCTATCATCTTCATCTTTGTTATCATCTTCATCTTTGTCAGAATGGTCGTTTTATTGTCCTCATATCCTTAGACTTAATTATCATAACCATATTCATTTTTATCATCTTCATCTTTGTCAGAATGGTCGTTTTATTGTCCTCATATCCTTAGACTTAATTATCATAACCGTATACATTTCTATCATCTTCATCTTTGTTATCATCTTCATCTTTGTCAGAATGGTCGTTTTATTGTCCTCATATCCTTAGACTTAATTATCATAACCATATTCATTTTTATCATCTTCATCTTTGTCAGAATGGTCGTTTTATTGTCCTCATAGCCATAGACTTAATTATCATAATCGTATTCATTTTTATCATCTTCATCTTTATCAGAATGGTCGTTTTATTGTCCTCATAGCCTTAGACTTAATTACCATAACCGTATTCATTTTTATCATCTTCACCTTTGTCAGAATGGTCGTTTTGTTGTCCTCATAGCCTTAGACTTAATTATCATAACAGTATACATTTCTATCATCTTCATCTTTGTCAGAATGGTCGTTTTATTATCCTCATATCCTTAGACTTAATTATCATAACCATATTCATTTTTATCATCTTCATCTTTGTCAGAATGGTCGTTTTATTGTCCTCATAGCCTTAGACTTAATTATCATAACCGTATACATTTCTATCATCTTCACCTTTGTCAGAATGGTCGTTTTGTTGTCCTCATAGCCTTAGACTTAATTATCATAACAGTATACATTTCTATCATCTTCATCTTTGTCAGAATGGTCGTTTTATTATCCTCATATCCTTAGACTTAATTATCATAACCATATTCATTTTTATCATCTTCATCTTTGTCAGAATGGTCGTTTTATTGTCCTCATAGCCTTAGACTTAATTATCATAACCGTATTCATTTTTATCATCTTCATCTTTGTCAGAATGATCATGTTATTGTTCTCATATCCTTAGACTTAATTATCATAACAGTATACATTTCTATCATCTTTATCTTTGTCAGAATGGTCGTTTTATTGTCTTCATAGCCTTAGACTTAATTATCATAATCGTATTTATTTTTATCTTCTTCATCTTTGTCAGAATGGTCGTTTTATTGTCCTCATAGCCATAGACTTAATTATCATAATCGTATACATTTTTATCATCTTCATCTTTGTCAGAATGGTCGTTTTATTGTCCTCATAGCCTTAGACTTAATTATCATAATCGTATTCATTTTTATCATCTTCATCTTTGTCAGAATGGTCGTTTTATTGTCCTCATAGCCATAGACTTAATTATCATAATCGTATTCATTTTTATCATCTTCATCTTTGTCAGAATGATCGTTTTATTGTCCTCATAGCCTTAGACTTAATTATCATAATCGTATTCATTTTTATCATCTTCATCTTTGTCAGAATGGTCGTTTTGTTGTCCTCATAGCCTTAGACTTAATTACCATAACCGTATTCATTTTTATCATCTTTATCTTTGTCAGAATGGTCGTTTTATTGTCCTCATAGCCATAGACTTAATTATCATAATCGTATTCATTTTTATCATCTTCATCTTTGTCAGAATGGTCGTTTTATTGTCCTCATAGCCTTAGACTTAATTACCATAACCGTATTCATTTTTATCATCTTCACCTTTGTCAGAATGGTCGTTTTGTTGTCCTCATAGCCTTAGACTTAATTATCATAACCATATTCATTTTTATCGTAGCAATCTTCGTCATAATAGTCGTCATAGCCTTAATAGTTACCATAACAATCTTAATTTCTGCCATGATATTTTCGTCATCCTGATGGTTTTTGTCCTCATAGCCTTAATTATTACCAAACCGGTCTTCATTTTTATCATTGTATTCTTCGTCATAATAGTCGTTTTATTATCGTCATAGCCTTAATCGTTACCATAACTGTCTTCATTTTTGCCATAATTTTCTTCGTCATACTGGTGGTTTTATTGTCCTCGTAGACTTAATTATTATCATAACGGTCTTCATTTTTATTATCGTATTCTTCATCATAATAGAAGTTGTATCTTCATAAAGTTCCTTAGTTTGCCGCATTGGGTCAGAGTGCGTAATAGTATTATTTGTGTAATGGATACCTGTAATACCGATCGGGCTGGTAACATGAAATGTAGTTCCGATATTTACCACCACTGGCTTTAACATCGCTTCAATAGTCTCTCGAAAGTATACATTGAGTCGTAGGTCTTTTTATTTATTTGTATACAACTGCAATCCCCAGAATAGGATACTCCTGAGCTTCTAACACTAATGTCATGATGGATTTATACAATGGTTAGTGAACAAGTAACTGAAATGTAAATTAGAAGCGCAGAAATGTTTCATCTAACTTAACTCGAATAATATCGGAGTAACGTAAGCATATACTGTGAAGTCACACCAACAAAATGCCATTTCAAAGTCACGTGCTATTGTAAAAATATTATCGTCCTTTGTTTGCATTTCAATCAAGAAAGATGGAGGAATCTTAAATTTTAGAAGATGCATTATGAGATTATGTAATATTTTCTACCAAAATAACCCACATTCGACAGAAAATAAAATCCATTTCACATTCTCCGTTATAAAGTGTCTTGAAAGACGCTGTATTTCAGAGAACTGAGAAGAGTTTAAGGCTTAAAGAACAATAGAAACTTCACTTATTCGTGATCAAGGACAATGTAGTTCAAGTGTTGTTACAAGAGAATAATTTCCTTAATAAAATATAATTATGGTCATTAAGAAGTGTGCTGTACATGAAGTGTTGCGCATTTTATGTTACTTTGTTTGATAGCTTTTAAAGCGAGGACAGAGTGAATGGGATTCCCCGAATGGATGAGTTCACAACCTCGGCGCATGGGCGCTCACATCGTTGACTCGAGGCGAATGGAAATATATACTGCCGGATAAATCGTTAATGTGTTTTATTTATTGTCCCTGAAATAGAAATTGTCGCATTCCAAACACATGCGGCTACAAGCAACACTTTCATAATTTCCGCATCTTTTCACAATCTATAAAACCTCATAGCTGTATTGCGTTAAGATATTAATACTCTTACTAGAGTACAAAGGAGACATCTGGGCGCTATCTGGAGTGAAGTTTATGATAGATAGGATCGGAGGATGGGTGTTTTTCTCAAGGTTGTCTAGTTTCCTTCAACAGTACAAATTTGATTCCACCAACCTCTCCATTTCACCCTATTCTGCTTGATTTCATATCATTTCATTTAATAAAATAAGTTTATTTCAAGCTTCGGTGATGCCGAATGGATATTATCAGTCAGTTATTATTCCTCACACATCCATTATTACGTTCAGAAAAAGTGCTATTATACCTATGGTTCGCGGTAAAAGGCCATAAGTCTAATCGCAAGTTTTCAGTAGAGCGAAAGTAAAGTTTGAAATGAGGACCAATATCATTATGATATGCTGGGAATCTGACGCTCTACATCATTATGAAAGATGACTGACATATACCCTTTATACCATTTGAAGAAATTAATTTTTCTATTCACACGGAGGTCATAACTCAAAATCACCAATTTCTGACTTACGTCCTTTTTACCGCGCACCATATACATATGAGACTATTACCTCGTACCTAGTTGCAAAACTGGCCTTGTCCATATTAAATGATTTTTCACAATTCGCGAAAAAGAAAACTCTTAAAATCCAAACTATTATTGGTCACTGAAACAGGAAAAATATGTTGAATTACATTGTATGGCCCGGGTTCAAATCCTGGTTGAGACAAGTTACCTGGTTGGAGGACTTTCCGGAGTTTTCCCTCAACCAACTGAAGCAGAATTGCTGGGTAACTTTCGGCGTTAGACCTCGGACTCATTTCGCCATCATTAATTCACATATCATCATCATCATCATCATCATCATCATCATCCATACAATAGCCCGGGTTAAGTTCAAGGTGCTACATGCTGTACTTGTACAAAAGTGCGACCGTTCGGCTACCCAATCATTCACAGAATAGGAGCATAATAAGCTTCAGGCTGCAGTGCAAGCCTTTGGGTCCCTCCTCCGTACAAGAGAAAATACTCTTTATTTTGTACAAAATCAAAATCCAAAAATATGGACATAAACTGAATTTTATTTTTGGATAAGACCGATTATGCTATTTAATTATATGGATAAGCAAGTCTTGACGAAAATAAACTAATTTTATGGTAGTATATCAGAATACAATTATTATTATTATTATTATTATTATTATTATTATTATTATTATTATTATTATTATTATTTGACAATAATTGAAGCTACAGAAAGAAACATTGTCCTACAAATTCGTTACAGAGAACGTTTCAAATTTTTATTGAAGTAAAACAGATGAATTATGCAAAAGTTTGAAAAAAATCTTTCAATTCAGTACAAGACAAGTTTTGCTTGAGACTTTCCATTAAAGATGCATAAACATAGGGGTAAGAACAGATTTGCTCAGAACATCATGGAAGGATCATGCAAGATTTACATCGAATTTTATAATGGATTTGGCAAGTTATGCATTTAATAACGATTTTCGAGATCTCATAAAACTGTAAATAGACATTTTTGATGTAGAATCAAATTCCATACGGCAGTGAACAACATCAAGTATGCGATACTATGCCAACCATTTTTTTAAATTTTTTTTATAAGACGAGTAGGCTATTGCATCTAATAGCCTCATATGATGGACTTGTGAAATTCTGTTGTAGATGACATATGAAGCAATTTATTTTTCTAAATTCGGAACGATAACAGACTATTGCATTTTGTTATGACACATGAAAGCACATGATAGGTTTCTGCACTTCGTCTTAGATTAATCCTAAAACATCCACTGTTTGATTCAGGAACCCCACAATATTAAAGATGATCTTCTAGTTCATTTTGTTGTAGGTAAGTCATGAAAACATCATTGTTTGATTTAGAAACCGTTAAATTAAAGATTACTTTTGCTAACCTGTAACATGATTCTTTGAAGTCCATCTTGATGTAAGTAGATCGGTGCTAAAAGACAACACTTGAATATTATCACGGGTCCATGAAAGACATATGCGTAAGCCTATTTTGCGAAATGTGTGTGCAATTTTTTAAATATATTTTTTTAGTAGGTTATTTTACGACGCTTTATCAACATCTTAGTTTATTTAGCGTTATGAATGAGATGAAGGTGATAATACCGGTGAAATGAGCACCGATAATTACCCAGCATTTGCTCATATTGGGTTGAGGGAAAACCCCAGGAAAAACCTCAACCAGGTAACTTGCCCCAACCGGGAATCGAACCCGGCCCACCTGCTTTCGCAGCCAGACGCGCTAATGTTACTTCACAGGTGTGGATTTTATTTAAATATCTTGAAGGTCTTAATAATGAATCCAGTTTTCATGTCGTTACGATGCACAACCTTGAAGACATTGGTTCCAATTCCGCCTGCGACACTTATTGTTTTTTCGCTGTGCATATGATATCGTGAGATGAGTCAGATGGAGACAGACTCTCAGCTCAAGGGAGTACAATGCATTCTGTAGACACACATCAGTGTTGGAGGGAGATTCAAACCCACGAACGTTGCTTTCAAGTCATTCCAAGGATGCACTTTAGGCCTATATTGTATTCCGCTCAGAGTCTTTTATCTAATAGGCTATAGAAATGTTTATCAATTTAGTATCACGGTAATAAAATGAATCCGAATTATTAGTTAATGGACGAGATTCGATCTTAGATCCTGTGAGATTAGTGGTAAATAAAATAACTTACTGTAGCGGTTTTCTCCAAGGACTTACAATAAACAGCGTGTATAATTTAAAAATCAGTAGGCGGAGATCGAATACAAGTCCGTGCTTTCCGTACAACGATAAAGTTGAGCGTCTTAACTGCAGGCCTACAATGCATTACGGCCCTACTCCGAATTTACCCAGGTTAATTTTCATTTGAAATAGGAAGTGCTGGACTTTACTTTCGACTATTAAATAAAGGACTTGGGATATTAACCCAGACGTGAGTTCCCTAAAATTTATTTCGAAATATTAAAGACTAGCCGTACCCGTGCGCTCCGCTTCACCCGTCAGAAATAAATATAAAGTAATTATATAATTAAAATAGGACATCTGGTCCAGGGAACATTCGTGTTTGATAGAAGGATAAATCATTTATTATGTTACTTAATTTAAATTGTATTAAACAAATTAAAATGCGATCATTTTGATCCAGAGACCACTCATTCGGTCATAAAAATTATTTTAGGAAATACAGGAAACGAATGTACAGAATAGCCTATCACGTTTTCTGTGCATAAGAAGCTATTTTAATCTTACCTGTCCTCGATTCACTCAGACGTTACTGTAATAACATTATAGCATTATGTCCATCTAGAGAAACTACACTTTCCAATGGTGAATTAATAATTAAATACACAAATCGGCTAATTTAGCTTCCGATATTACTTCATACAAACACAGAAACATTCTCTGTAGGCTATGTTTCATAGCTTTCGATTGTTGTTGTCCAAGGCCCCTTATAGACGAAGTCATTTGTTTTTTATTTCATTACACCGCCTTAGATGACGTTGTTATTATAATTTTGAAACTCATTTATCTCATTAAATATCAGTCCTATCAAAATTTTGCATAGAATGAAACTTATCCGAAATTATTTTTAAAGAAACTTTTGCTATGTAATATTTTTCATGAAAATTAATAATAAGGGAAATATTTCGATTTATTTAATTCAAGCCCCTTATAACCCCCCTTTTAAATAAAATATTTAGAATGCCATATAGCCTAAATTCTAAGTTACAAAGAACTTAATTTATATTCCAATATTCATATAAATCGGTTCAGCCATTATCGCGTGAAAAGGTAACAAACATCCAGACAGACAGACAGACATACAAACAAAAATAAAAAAAAAAGCGATTTTCGGTTTCAGGGCGGTTAATTATATATGTTAGGACCAATTATTTTTGGAAAATCGAAAATTACCAGAAAAATTTCGGCTAGGGATTTATTATTAGTATAGATATCTTCATGAAATTTTTAATATAAATTTACCATAGTAGGGTAAATAAATATTGGAAAGTAACAGTCAACTCTGGATATAGTGAACTCGGTTATAGTAAACATTCGACTATAGTGAACCTAAATCGTTGGTCTCGACCCGCATACTTTAAAAAGTACATTAATATTTCCGTTTAGCCTATAGTGAACCCTCGCTTCGGTTAGAGTGAACTTTAAAAATTGAAGTTACAAGAGTTGTATCCTGACAAATTCTTATTTGAAGTCAGATCTTCTTCTGTAAAATTGAAATAATGTGTTCAGAACAACATTTTTATTCCTTTAGTCAAAGGACAAAGGTAGGAATAGTGATTCCTAGACAATGAGCTGTACTGTAAATCCAGGCGACGCGTAACGACCTTGCCTCACTCCAACGTCGAAGGGTTGCCATTCTGTTCTCAGGCACACTACTCTACTATTTTTTCTAATCCTCCACCGTCAAAGGGTTGCCTTTTGTTCTCTGAAACATTTCCATTATGACGGATAGCATCGAAACAACGAAAAATGAAATTGCCTTTTTTATTAAAAGGAGAGAGACACATCGGATTTAGTGAACCTCGGATATAGTGAACGAAATATGCAAGTCCACAGAGGTTCACTATATCCGGAGTTGACTGTACGTTGAAATTGGTTAAGTAGTTTGTTCAGAATAAAAATCTCAATTCTGGATAAAAATTATACAAGAAATTAAAACAACGTTAGAGTAAAGTACTAATATCTGAAATATCAAGGGCACAAATAGTCGTAGTAGCTGACGCGCCCTTTTTAAACCCCATTAACTAACTCTCAAATATCCATGAAGCTACAGCTGTACTATTTTGCATGATACTTGAGATTGGTAGAATCTTCATTTTTTTGCCAGATTTGAATAATGCAGCTAAAACTTGCATTCCAGAAATAATTTTATTGATTAAATTTATTACTTTATAATTATTATACAATTTCATTAATTAATATTTAATATAAAATAACATCAATGGTGGTAATTTTTATAAATAATATCATTTTATCCTCATTATTAATACAAGTAAATGAAACATTCTCTCATATGATTAATATATCCAGAGAATTGCTTGTTGAACACCTGTCAGGTTGCGCAACTTCTGCTTAGCCCATGACATATAATAAATATTGTAACTATGCTGTTGTAAAACTGACAATTAATATGTAATGTATTTATTATTATTATTATTATTATTATTATTATTATTATTATTGTTATTATTATCAGTTATCACTATCATCATTGCTATCTCTGTTTTCCTTTATTCTTTTTTTCTTGTATTAGCTCGATGGGAGTTCTTTACTGTTCTTATGACCCTGTTGACCCTCTATAGGGTTTTAGTTTAATTTGTATTATTTTCATCAGTGTTTGTATTTCTTTTTTGTATTTATAAGTGCTATCTGGTAGGATGGGAGAGAAGGTTTTATGGCCTTAATCATGTCAGATTAAATAAATAAGTAAATAAATAAATAAATAAATAGACAGACAGACAGACAGACAGACAGATAGATAGACAGATAGATAGACAGATAGATAGATAGATAGATAGATAGATAGATAGATAGATAGATAGATAGATAGATAGATAGATAGATAGATAGATAGATAGATAGATAGATAGATAGGTAGATAGATAGATAGATAGATAGATAGATAGATAGATAGATAGATAGATAGATAGATAGATAGATAGATAGATAGATAGATAGATAGATAGATAGATAGATAGATAGATAGATAGATAGATAGATAGATAGACAGACAGACAATAAGCCCATTGAAAAAAAAAACAAAAACAGATGTTGGTACTATAATGCAACGTTGTTTTAATTGTTTTTAAATTCCTATCCAGAATTAATATTTTTATTGTGATTTTTATTCTTGGAAAGGTAAACACGAAGTTCAGTGCTAACTAGGCACTTCGAAAAGGGAATTGCTTTGTTCAGTAATATATAGATTCTTTGAATAAGGGGATCATAGCATTTGATGCACTAGACTACTAACTAGGATCCTTAAGTAAGGAAAGCTAGATGTTCACTACTTTCTAGATTCTTTGAATAAGGAGATCGTGGTGTTTGGTGCTATATAATAGAGTCTTTTGGTAAGAAACGTGAGATATTCAGTATATCTAGATTATGTAACAAAGGTATCGTGATGTTTACTCCTATATACGTTCCTTAAGTTAAGGAGAGTGTGCTATGCAGATCCTTTGAATAAAGGTATCGTATCACAAAAGCTTAACAATACATTGTTAATTTTATGAAACGACAGAAATAATAAATTTAAAACAAATTTTGGTTTCATTTTGTTGATTAAACACTGAATGTTAATGAATGAATGAAATGAAATTAATGTGGGATGTAATATTCAGAACAGAACATAGGATTTCTGCTTGCAAATATTTATTAATATGATAACAACATGCAAGCATGGAAGCTATAAAATTGTATGTTACTCAAAACTTGCTCACCTTGCTGAATGTATATGCGACCTGAAACAGCGATCCATAAAATGAAATTTTGCCAAATCGTTTATCAATTTTTTTGTTACTGGTGCATGTTAACGAGGTAGTGAAAAGTGTAAAATGTATGAACCGCTCAGACACCCTAAATCACCGACGTATTGGTAAGGATGAAAGCGATGTAGATAGACAATGAAACAGGCAGAATGGGATAGACGGACAATGATAAAAATAGACTGAGACATATAGACGAAGAAAGAGACGGACTGAACTGCACGATGAAAGAGACAGACTGGCGAAGATTGACAATGAAAGACACAGGCTGGCAAAGATAGATAATGGAAGAGACAGAGTTAGCTATACGATCAAAGAGATAGACTGATAAAGATAGACGACGAAAGATACAGATTGAGATATATAGAAATAAAAGAGGCGAAAGGGGAAAGATAGACGATGAATGCGAGAAACTGAGCTACACTATGAAAGAGACAAACTAGCAAAGATAGACGTTGAAAAAGACAGACTGGGAAATATACCTTAGACGATGAAAGAGACAGATTAGCAAAGACAGATGAAGAAATAGACAGCATGCTAAAGATAGACAATGAAAGAAACAGACTTTGAAAGATACTCGACGAGAGAGAATTGGTAACATAGATCACGAAAGAGACAAGCTGAAAAAAATAGGCGACGAAGGAGACAGACTGGAAAAGTTAGATGACGAAAAGGACAGCGTTGGGAAGATAGCGACTATAGAGATAGATTTAGAAAGATATACGACGAAAGAGACAGACTTGGAAAGATAGATGACAAAAGAGACAGACTTGAAAAGATAGACGACAAAAGAGACAGATTTGGAAATATAGACGGCAAAAAACAGACTTGGAAAGATAGACGACGAAAGAGACAGACTTGGAAATATAGACGGCAAAAAAAACAGGATTGGAAAACAGTTGACAAAAGAGACAGACTTGGAAAGATAGACGACAAAAGAGACAGATTTGAAAATATAGACGGCAAAAAAACAGGCTTGGAAAATAGTTGACAAAAGAGACAGACTGGAGAAGATAGACGATGAAAGAGACAGGTTTGAGAAAATAGACGACAGAAGAGGCAGACTTGGAAATATAGATGACGAAAGAGATAGATTAGGAAAGATGGACGTCGAAAGACAGTCTGGAAAAGATAGACAATGGAAGAGACAGAAGACGAGGTTGAAAGATACTGACATACGACAGAAATGGCCTATCGGAGAAAAAGAGATGAGAAAGAAATAAACAACTTTTCGGAAACTTAGAGAAGAAAGTAAGATAGGAAAGGAGAAGCAGTCTACGAAAACCTGAGACACGCGGACAGAAAGAAAGAGTTAGAAAAAATAGAGAGATTGAGATAAACAGGTCATGGAAAAATGAAGACTAAGGTCGTGTCCTTGACCGGATGTGAACCCGCTAATCTCGGATTCATCGACTAAAATATCTGCTCAGTCGGCTAAGACGCTTGCCTGCCGATCCGGAGCTGCGCTCGGGAACGGGTTCGATTCCCACTTGGGCTGAATACCTGGTTTTTCCTAGGTTTTTCCAACCGTAAGACAAATATCAGGTAATCTATGGCGAATCCTCGGCCTCATCTCGCTATCACCAATGCCATCGACGCTAAATAACTTCGTAGTTCATACCTACTTACTTATGACTTCATTGCCGCCCTCACATAAGCCCGCCATTGGTCCCTATCCTCAGTAAGATTAATCCAGTCTCTACCATAATATCCCACATCCCTCAAATCCATTTTAATATTATCCTCTCCTCTACGTCCCGGCCTCCTCGAAGATATTTTTCCCTCCTGCCTCCCAACTAACACACTATATGCATTTCTGGATTCGCCCATACGTACTACATGCCCTGCCTATCTCAAACGTCTGAATTTAATGTTCGTAATTATGCCAGGTGAAGAATACAATGCGTGCAGTTCTGAGTTGTGTAACTTTCTCCATTCTCCTGTAACTAAACTCATCTTAGCCCCAAATATTTTCTGAAGCAACTTATTCTCAAACACCTTTAACCTCTGTTTCTCTCTCAAAGTGAGAGTCCGAGTTTCACAATCATACAGAACAACTGGTAATATAATTGTTTTACAAATTCTAACTTTCAGCTTTTTTGAGAGCAGACTGGATGACAAAAGCTTCTCAACCGAATAATAACAGGCAATTCCCCCGTATTTATTGTGAGTTTAATTTCCTCCCGAATGTCATTTATATTTGTTATTGTTGCGCCAAGATATTTGAAATTTCCACCTCTTCAAAGGATAAATTTCAATTTTTATATTTCCATTTCGTACAATATTCTGATCACGAGACATAATCATATAGTTTGTCTTTTTGGGAGTTACTTCCAAACCTATCTCTTTGCTTGCATTAAGTAAAATTCCGTGTTTTCTATAATAGTTCGTGGATTTTCTCTCAATATATTCACGTCATCCGCATAGACAAGCAGCTGGTATAATCCATTCCATTCCAAACCCTCTCTGCGTAATTGATAAAGCGTCGTTAAATAACCAATTAAAATAATATAGCCTATATTCACTAAGATATCACTAAGGGTGACAAGAGAAGGAGGGAAAAAGTAGTGAAAAGAAAGAAAGGAGAAATTGAGGAAAATGATGTATGAGAAATGAACACGAGGAACTGGAGGGGGAAAGAAGAAAACGTAGCTAAAGAAAAGGAATTGATGGTGATAATAATTAGTTATAAAAAGCTAGATAAAATCTTAATAGAGACTAATCTGACTAACTTAGATGTCTCTATAAATAAGGTTTTTCACCAGCACTACTACATAGTTCACATGATGACGCGCACGTGCTTGACAAACTCACACTGAGAATCAGCCTGCTGCCGGTGCAGGAGAAGTCTGAGCTTTTTTCGTGTACAGGGTGCGCTAACCTCATAATTAGAACATTTCTGTAGTCCTCCAAGATCAGAGAGGAAGCAAGGCGGGGAATCATGTTAATTGTCTCGGATAATGTATCATATTAAGACCGAGGTCTCCTCCACGCATGAGTGCCTTAAGTAGGTAGATGGCTCCAGTTCATGGGAAGATGGCGTTCGGTCGTTAACACTTTGACTTACATTCGAGGCAGCAAGACATTCCGACAGGTGTAGGGGCACAGACACTTGTAACCAGGGTCTCACTTAACAGCGGCAACGAAGAGAAGCTGGGTTTTTAATAGTAAATTATTTAATAGTAAATTATCTTATCAGGAATTATCACCCACCGGAGTAGCATCTTTCAGAAGTAGGCCTAATGCCCGTGTGCACCATTCTCGATTAAAATTTGACCATGGTTAAGTCGGCACTTGACCATCATCAACGCTAATTTGCGGAGTATCAATCTCGATCAAAGTTAAACAAGCGAGTTGATGATGATCAAATTTGATCACGGGTGTGGGACCGATTATCTTGAATTGAACATGGTCAAGTCGAGAAAACAAAATGGCAGCACGATTTGATGTACTTGATGGAATTGAGGATGAAATTATGTATCTTGAACACGCAAATCACTGCGGAAATAACAGAGGTGTTATTGTAGAAAGAGTAAGTTTGTAGATGAATAATAAAAATGTTTTTTTTTCTCAAAATAGACTAATGTTTTATATATGTTTCTGCTTTGGAAGATCGGGACTTTACTTGAGGACAAAATATTAGTTAGGCCTAACTGTCCAATTTTGTTAACATAATAATAAAGTAGTTATTCTATGTCGGTAATAAAATATAGTAAAACTAAATTACCATTTTGTAGAATGCGTGATTATCACTTATTAGCTATAGATTTGCCGTTTGAAACTATTAGCACCTACATGACGTTTTGGACAATTAGGGTATTTACGCTTGAATTAAGAGAAATTACACGGATACCTTCCTTTCCCTCTTACTCCAAAATTCCAACCTTGTGAACACAAAATAAATGGATAAATTTCAGAACAAGGATACTTTCCTTTCTTCTTACTCCAAAATTCCAACCTTGTGCACACAAAATAAATTGGCACTAAAAACTTCCTTTTCGTACGCATGATGATGCGTATTCGACATACACAGACGAATTGCTTTTTTTTTTTTTTTTTTTAAATTGTTAGCAAGGTATCCGTATACTGAAATTTTTCCAAATAAATTATTGGCACTGAAATGTGTCTTTTCGTAAGCAAGATGATGAGCATTCGACAAACACATACAAATCTGCTCTTTTTAGTAGTCTATTTCAAGATAACTGTCAGTGTGGTATCCGTATACTGAAATTTTCCCAATTATTATCAATAATATGAAATAACCACTGTATAAATTACGTTACAAATTATGTGGAATTATGTAAACACGTATAACTCATGTTGAATTGTGAGGTTAAATCCAACCAGGTAGCCTGCTTTTCTCTTAGAGAACTTCCGTCAGTATTTCTATTCTCTAATATGGATGCAGAATTGCTGACGAGTTCTAAAAGAATTCCCACTTCGACCTGTGAGAAGTTCAGTGCTCTTTTTTTTTTCTTTCATGATTATTGAAACTTGTTATTTGAAAACTGCGAGGATGTTTGAAACAGTCCGACAAACAAAAACGAAACGATAATTGACAGAGTGCGTTCGTTCGCTGTTTTATACGCGGTAACCTAGCGCTCAAATCATTCTTCTCAATCGAGCGTACCATCAGCTGACGGTACTGAGTTGATCGAGGGAAAATGTCGGTGCACCGCATCTCTAACTTGATCATTGTCAAAAATTAACCATGTTTCCGTGATTTCTGATAAACAGGCTAGATGATCGAGAATGGTGCACACGGCCATAAGTGTTTCATGGAAGTTATTGAAGGTACTGAAAAACAATTTATTAAAAGATTGGTTCTGAAATTTATTTGTTTTCGGCTCTGTTTGCCTGTGAGATTGACAGTGCACCAAAACAATATGATGCAGTGAAAGGATAATTCGATACTAAAGATCTGACAAAATTCCATAAATTAATACCAGATGGAAAGTATCATGCTTTGAAGAAAAAAAAATGAAAACTAAAAAATCAAAATCATGATCGAACTAGAGTGACGAATATCTTCAAGATGTCTTGCTTCTCAACAGCACTGAACGGAAACCAGACTACAACGACCTAATACCATCAAAAAGCTACATAGTTCCATACTTCTCATTAGATAATTAGTCATGCACTATTCTAATAAAATTAGCAAATTTAATTAGTAGATATTAGAAGTAAAATTGAATGCATGATAATACCTTTTACTACGAAATAATTACTGAAAATCATCAACAGTAATTTCACTAAGAGTTTTGATTTGTCTAGAGAAAATCAAAACTCGAGTTGGATTTAATTGACTATTACACGAGTAGAAGGAAAAAGATTAGAAGAAATAAAGTACTATAATGTACATTTGAACGGAGCAGCCATTTTCAGTTGACTATCTATGGGGTAAACAAATGACGATCGCAAAGCATGTTTTATAATACCGTAAAGAATTTGCAGTTTGAAAAGTTGACAAACAAAGAAACAACTAGTACAGAGGTGACAAAAACAGAAGAAAGTATAGGGTAAACATTGGTAATTTCGTGATAATTTCATGAAAATTAATTTAAAATGCAAATGTATAAATATATCCTTATTCCGATTTTGTCATCTAAAAGATTATAATTTGCTGTACAAATCTGGAGACATAAAAGATAGTACACGTTCTTGAACAAGTGCCAAAAACCACTTTTACAACTTAAGCTAAAAGGTTGGTTATTTCGTGTTAACCTTGGTAATTTCGTGATATTACATTGATAATTCCGTGAGAGGTAGAAGAATTGTGGAAAAATTCATTAAAGTCAAAAGAAATTCTCATTTAATGTTACAAGACTTCAAACATAGTAATTCCGTCAAATATTCATAGCAAGAAAACATAGAAATAGGCCTACATATCAACACATAATAAGAATGAAATCAAAGTGAAAATTGAAATTGAAAAGGGATCTTCTTTGCCCTGAAACGGCGAACACTTTTATTACGGACTTTACTACAGCCTATATTACTAGGGTAACTCCAAAAGTAATGCATATCATTTGTTTAAAAATTATATTTTTATCCTACAGCTTTGCTATGTATTTTCACAGAATGTAGATACATCCTTTAGGAACAAAATGTTACTTTTCCACATAATCCCCATCCCTTTCAACTGCCTTACGTAACCTAGGAACGAGGGTCTGTAGACCAACACGTTAAAAGTCTGAAACAACAAGTCTGAGCCAGTTTTAACAGCGTGCACAAGGGAGTCATCTTCTAACCTCGTTCCGCGAAGGGATCCTTCAGTTTACCAAAGAGATGGTAATCGCACGGTGCCAGTCCAGGACTGTAAGGCGGATGTTTCAGTGTTGTCTATCCGAATTTTCTGATCTCGTCTGTAGTCTTGTGACTGACATATGGCTGTGCGTTGTCGTGCAATAGCAGAACATCCTGCTTCTCCCGATGTCGTCGAAGACGACTCAGTCGAGCTTGAAGTTTCTTGAGAGTTGCCACATACGCGTCAGAATTAATGGTGGTTCCGTGTGGCATGATGTCCACAAGAAAGAGTCCTTCTGAATCGAAAAACATAGTAGCCATAACTTTTCCTGCCGAAGGTGCACTTTTGAATTTCTATTTCTTTGGTGAATTTGCATGATGCCACTCCATTGTCTGCCTCTGTCTCCGGTCCAAAATGGTGGAGCCATGTTTCATCTTCTGTCACAATTCTTGCAAGTAAATCATCTAGCACTTATCATTGGCACTTAGCATGATAACATATCAAACAGAAGCTACACTGAACCCATTGCGTCCCCCTTTTCTTTTTTGTTATCACATCTTATCTCCAAATTTCTAAAATCGTATTGTAGTACAATTTTTAAAATAGTATAAAATGTAACGCTTAATACTCAACAAAATTTCGCCTCAAACAGCTAAGATTTCTATCAGTAAAGCTAAGCCTATATGGCGACTACAGCTGTATCTAAAATTCCAAAAACATTTCCTAAAATTTCATTAAGACATAATAAATCATTGTACCAAATATCATATGCTTACCTTTAGTAATAAGCCTGTAATGTAATTACAAACATCCACAAAATTTGTACGCCTGAGAAGTCGACGCTAACTTGCTCTCTCCAAACATTAAAGCTCACTGAAGCAGCTACAATAGTCACACAAAGCGTAGCTGTATGTTTCTGGAAACCGGACAACATATGCAATCTCTTGGCGGAAATTTGAATCTCGTAACGCCATTGGTTAGTTCACGACAGAGCAAAGAAAAAGTATCACGAAATAACCACTGCCACGAAATTACCAATGTTTACCCTATAAAGATTAGAGGAAATAAAGTACTCTAATACAACAAAATAGATATTAATTGACTTACTAAAATTCTGTTTCACTAATGTTAGCTTCACCAAAACGTTTTAACAGGGCCGCCATTTTCAGTCGACTATCAATGCGGGAAACAAATGACAGTCGCAAAGCACGTTTTATAGTACCGTAAAGAATTTTCAGATTGAAATGTTGGCAAACAAAGAAACAATTGCTAGGGAAGTCATAAAAAAACAAACAAATTCTAGAGAAGCGATAAAAATAAACAAATGCTTGAGAAGTGATAAAATTGTAGCGATGAACAGCCATGATTGGTTAAAACACGTCCTTTCGTATCGTATTATTGGTTAAAAGTAGTACAGGGACATCATTTTATTTTTACTAACATTTTTAATATTAACCTGGCTATACCTTTGGATTAATGATTGAGAACCGGAAACACAGTTTTCTCCCCCTTCCACGACTGGAGTTCGATGATACTGGCGTAAAACACAAACAAATCACTTTACTAGGTACAGGAGGGAAGAAAAGTAGTTCATCCATTTACGTAAACTAGGAAATATCGCGATTTTGAGTTTGATAATTTTCATTAGGTTTTGTTTAATCAAAATACAGTACAGTATTAACACTAAGTGTTTTTACTCACGAACTGAGTTATCCATGCGAACGTGTTCATTATGCAATGTATACAGTATTATACTGTCTACAGCACATTAGCGTACGATATAGAGAATGAGGTTAAAATAAAAAATAATCATAATATGGATATTTAAACACATTTTTGAAAATGATGGTCGTTCATTTCGATACAGGCTTCAGTTCTTTTGTGCCTATTATCGCACTATAGACTATTGCATCTAATTCCAATTATCAGTTTCGTCCCTCATACTTAGTAGCCTAACTCATGTTGAAATAATTCTGTACCTACTCTATAAAAGAGTACCTTACGTACTGTAAATTCAATCTTCACTTCTGCCCGACCCGCACAGATAAAATTACTCAGACATGCTATTTACTGTCCGTCCAAGTGGTTATGTCGCAGGATCGTAGAAGGGGGGGGGGAATCACGTGATAGTTAATTACTTAACGAGGCCCTTTTATTTAAGTTATTTTAAACAGTTGCATAATATTACGTAGACGTCCAATTAATTCCTAACAGAAATTAATGTTTTCAGAAAAGAGCGAAGAAAGCCCAGCCAATAGTCTTTATAGTGGAGCGAGCAGAAGCAGGGGGGGGGGGGAAATCGGGATGCGACGTAGGAAAACGGACGACAGTACCTGTGCGAAAATACTATTCAATACGGGAAGTTTTCGTCACTGGAAAACGCGAACATATTTCTGAAACGTACTATAATCACTAACTCAGTACTGCGGCCTTGGTTCTGTGTGTAACTTCGTTAGTAGAAGGGGTGGGAGTGAAGTACATTCAAAAACTCAGGTACAATAAAAGTTGAAGTAAAAATAAAATGATGTCCCTGTATAACGTAGTAAAAGAGTAAAAGTCGTATATAAATGTATTTATATTTCCAGAAAATAACTTTAGTAAACATATGGTTCGCGATCGATTATCCTTGTTGTTACTGGACCTCCATATGAAACAGTTTGGGCGCTGTTAGTCTACTTTACTAATCCGGAGCTGCGCTCGTGCGTGGAATTAGATATCCACTTGGGCAGATGATCAGCTTGGGTTTTTCCGAGGTTTTCCCCAAATGTCAGGCAATTGCATGTCGAATCCTTGGTCTTATCTCGGCAAAAACCATATGCATGCATGCATACATACATGCATACATACTGTACATACATACACACATATATACATACATACATACATACATACATACATACATACATACATACATACATACATACATACATGCCTTAGATGCGCAATTCTGTGAAATCTCTGTTTTTCCCCATTACGATATTGTAAAGAGTGCGTAAAATCAGGTGAATCACACTTGTAGACGTCATTTGCAGTCCTCATACATAACAAATATAAATACATGGAAATTTTGTATTTTAACTTATGTGCGGAAATGCATATGCATGCAGCTCAGACGCATCAAGAACTCGTATAATAGCGACATGGTTGCTACGTCATATCTGGAATATCGGCGAGGTCGCGCTCCTCTGACGCGTTATGACGTTGCAACCACATAACGAAGTTCACAAGCGCTCAACACGAAACGTCGAGCGCTGCAATATAGGTCAGACTGTCAAAATTCTGCACTCAGCTTATGTCCATAAAGATAATTACAGGGAACTACTCGTATGTCCAGAGCAAGCAGAAGACGGCCTTTGTGTGTACTATGAATCCCGCTATAAAAAGCCTACACATTGCTGCTGAACACAGTGAATAAGAAATTGAAAGCCAGGCAATCGCATTGATGGAATTTCAATTAAAAAAATAATAGTATTTCCTTCTATGGCAAGGAATTCGGTTGTTTCTCCAAATGGGCCCGCAAGGAAATAGTTTCGCTTTATCTGAAAGGAATTCGAATTCTCTGACAAAATTATAAAATTAAGAAAATTATTTGAAAGATTCTAGATGTTTAGACAAACGAAAATATTAGATATATTACTGCACCTTATATGTTTCAGTAGGTACAGTGACATCATTTTATTTTTACTACCATTTTATATATCACCTTGGCTATACCTTTGGATTAATGGTTCAGAGCCGGAAACACCGTTTTTATCCCCTTCCACGATATAAGTTCGATGATACTGGCGTAAAATACAAACAAATCACTTTACTAGGTATAGGAAGGAAGAAAAGTAGTTCATCCATTTACGTAAACTAGGAGATATCGTAATTTTGAATTTGATAATTTTTATTAGGTTTTTGTTTAATCAAAATACAGTACAGTATTAACAATAAGTGTTTTTACTCACGAACTGAGTTATCCATGCGAACGTATTCATTATGCAGGGTATATTACACTGTCTACAGCACATTAGCATACGATATGGGGAATGAAGTTAAATTGAAAATTAATCATAATATGGATATTTAAACATTTTTGAAAATGGTGGCCGTTCATTTAGATACAGGCTTCAGTTCTTTTGTGCATATTATCGCACTATAGACTGTTGCATCTAATTCCAATTACCAGTTTCGTCCTTCGTACTAGTAACTCATGTTGAAATAATTTTATGCCTATTATATAAAAGAGTACCCTACGTACTGTAAATTCAATCTTCACTTCTGCCCAACCCGCACAGATAACATTACTCAGACATGCTATCTACTGTCCGTCCAAGTCTTTATGTAGCAGGGTCGTAGAAAGGGGGGAAATCACGTGACAGTTAATTACTTTTAGTTAAGTTATTTTAAACATTTGCGGGTGGGGGAAATCGGGATGCGACGTAGGCAAACGGACGACAGTACCTGTGCGAAAATATGATTCAATATTGAAAGATCTTTCGTCACTGGAAAACGCGAACATATTTCTGGAATGTACTATACTCACTAACTCAATACTGTTTGTGTTTACTACGACCTTAAGGCGACTTGGACTGTATACGTTTGGTTCTGTGAGGAGAATAGTTGAAAGTTCAGTAGTAGAGGGGGTGGGAGTGAAGTACATTCAAAAACTCAGGTACAATAAAAATTGAAATAAAAATAAAATGATGTCCCTGTGTATTCTTTCACTCGTCTTCTACGGTTTTAGTAAATGGCGCTTGGCCCACTATGGTTCTGAACCCCTCATATTATCTAGTGACTTACAAGGTAGTGTTGGCTACTTTCGTTTAATTAAGGTACATGTAAAAAAAGAAAAAAAGGTAACCTGTGATATATAAACAATAAATGAATATTTAATATGCAAAACAACGTAATAAATTGGAGACGCGTGTGCATATTCGGTAAAGTTCCTCATACTATTATACATATTTATTTATTTTTGTGCGTATTCACCGCATTTCAATTGAAATATCTGTTTGTTCCCCCTCCCCCCTTTTACCAAAATCTGCGCATTGATCAAGCATGTGGAATATACGAATACGCTGCGCAGTTTCTAAAAATTTTGCAGCTTTGGAACACAGCTCTATATGTGCAATTTACATATCTCGATATGTGGGCTGTGTTATTTGCACTGCTATGGCTGTTACTTTCCGATTATCTAAGCGTTTACTGTCAGCATATTATCTCTGTTTTCAAGTAAAAAATTTGCCTTTATTCTTTTCCTTTAGTTTCTTCCCTCTTATCGCTTAGTATAATCTTCTTCTAATAGCTACCTGTTGCGCTATTGTCCACGTGCCATGTCTACACATGTTGCAATTTGAAATTGTGAAACTTTCTTTCTTACTTTTTTAACCTCCCCTTTTATCAAACTTTCACACCACTGCGAATAGGGAAGAGGAATTCATTCGACATTCGGGTCACTCTGGTTAGGTTATGGGATTGGCATGACGAAGGGCGCTACAGGACAACGGACAAACGGGAATCAAACCTCGGACCACGTGGTTGGAAAACGCACGCGCTTTACACAAAACCACAATGATGGATATTATGTAACTGTGTTATGCACAGATGCAAGAAAGTATTTTCCACTATTCACTCATTAAAAAGATTGTACCACTATCCAGCTAAATTAAAGCAGACGCTTGTACAGACTCTTATTATGCCTCATTTCGATTATTGTGACGCTTTTTTCAGTGATCTCAGGGTGGATTTATCCCAGAAACTGCAACGTGTTCATAATGCGTGTGTTCGTTTCATTTGTAATGTCCGCTACTACGATCACATTTCGCTTTCTTTCGATAAAATTTTGTGGCTCAGGTTAAATGAGAGGAGAAAGTTACATTCAGTTTCTCTCTTATTTTGCACACCTCTACTCCCTCTTACTTATCTGTCCGATTCCACAGTCTTTCTCGCTATCACAACTTAAATACTCGGTCACTATATGATAACACGCTAGAAATACCACTCCACACATCATCTCTTTATTCTTCATCTTTCACTGTTGCTACTTCTCGTCACTGGAATTCTCTGCCGCCTGAAGTCAAGGGCTGCCGAACTTTAATTTCCTTTAAATGTAAATTAGAAAAATATTTTATGATGACTTGCCAGACCTAACGCGTTGCAAATATTTAATGGAATGTGTTTCACTGTATTTATTTTTATTTTATTTTTTTTTCGTTTCTTATTTTTATTATCTAAATCGTGTTTATTTATCACTTAACGCCAATATGTATCCCACTGTGTTGTTCTTTTATTAATCTATTTTTTGTGTACATTTTATTCAATTGTCGATTTCTGGTTTAATTATGTAAATCCTACTTAATTGTAATCTAATACTAATATGCATCCTAATGTGTTTATTTTCATTTTTACTGTGTACATTTTTTTATTGAATTATCGGCTTCTGTTTTTATGTGATTCGTATTTGATTCTAACAACATTAATATGTATTTCACTATGTTTATTTTTATTTTATGAGGTAAATTTTATGTAACTACCTCTTTTGATCTCATTATGTACCTAAATTGTATCAGTATGTAATTACTTAATTCCGATCCAGTTTTATGTTCAACTGTGTAAGCAAGTTTTAATCCTGGTTGAGTGTAAGAGAAGGCCTTACGGCCTTAACTCTGCCAGGTTAAATAAAGCCATTATTATTATTATTATTATTATTATTATTATTATTATTATTATTATTATTATGTAGAAATGTTCCCATTCTTTGCATTTCATTGCTTAAATTCAATCAATTTGGAGTAAAATTATACTAATAAAATAAAACCACTGGTGCAATAAATTTTTTATGCCATCCTTGCATTATAAACAGGTTGTTACTACATCTAATATCGTTCGCAATCGGCTTATTATGGCACGCGTGCCAATAATAGCAATGACGAATTCGCTATGACGTAATACCGGAACGCTTGAGATACATGCAACTCGTTTGACTATCTTGCTTGCCGCTTCTATAGTGAGGATCAGGTAAGTGTAATTCCTAAAAGTTCCTTTTTTGGGCCGCCTCTTCAGTGTTGCCAACTAATACCAGTTATCACCAAAGAGGAACAAATCAGAATGCTACCTACTGAAATAATAATAATAATAATAATAATAATAATAATAATAATAATAATAATAATAATAATAATAATAAAGTAATTAACAATAACAATATTTTACTTATTTACTACGGTACATCTCATATTCATGTTGCGAGGTGTTTTTAATGCTTCAATAAATTATGAAATAGTGTATTTTCCTCCTAGACTTTTCGCATATTATGTTAGTAATTAGAATTAGTAATTAGTAATAATAAAGTAATTAACAATAACAATATTTTACTTATATACTACGGTACATCTCATATTCATGTTGCGAGGTGTTTTTAATGCTTCAATAAATTATGAAATAGTATATTTTCCTCCTAGACTTGTCGCATATTATGTTAGTAATTAGAATTAGTATGATCTAATATTAAAATTTATTTTGTCTGGCAACATGAAATTCATTGCTCTAACTAAACAGTTTACGATTCACGAGACCTAACCTAAACATGTAGTTTGATCACGTGAAATGATTAGTACAAATCCGAAAACAGAACACTACTTTAAAATGTATAGCTTACTTAAAATACTTACAAGCACTTTCTTTGTTGAAGAAGTCGCTACCATATTTCCTGTCTTGGATATTTTAATAAAAATATAAACACGAAAGAATTTCATTAAAATATCAAATGTATTTAGGCTACTTGCATGTTTCATACGAAGTAGGTCTATAAGCTATTTCTTATTTAATTACACTTACCTGAATAGAGAGTTGAATTGGAATCAAAACGCAACAGAACTGAATTGTGTATTGGTAGTCTATTAATATTAATACCAGTATTACTAATTAATTGTTAATTCATAAACCTAGGTATTTGCATTTTCATCAGTTTACTTTACTGCAAAGCGAAGTTATTGCTGCCAACATAACAGTTAGAAAATAACTGCCAGTTGTAGTACTTGTTAGTACCCGAAATTCGAAATGAAGTTGGTAAAAAAAAATTCAACCTGAGAGCTAGGAAATCACTATACAGTAGAACCCCGATTATCCGTCACCCTATTAACTGATTGGCGGATTATCCGACTGTCTATATCTCGCGCTTTTTTTCTTCAAAAATAAATAACTTATATAGAGTACTGTTTTGTATATCATATTAGTAGCACAGTCTAGCATATACAGTCACGAAGCTCAATACGTAGGGAATATGCATCCATAGATAGTTGCTAACCACTAGGATCCCTACTATCGCTACTACCGCCTCACTGCAGACAATACGAAATAGTACCGACACAGTCTATTGTTCCTAATACCCTCACAATTCAAACTTCGTGACTGTATATATTAGACTATGTAAGGATAAAGAGTAAAAAAGTATGTAAGTCTACAACATGAGACCTCCTTCATTCCTGTTTTTCCTGAGACAGTCATTACAAAGGGCTTCCTTGTCCTTTAAAAACCCGTCGTTTATAACCAGATTTAAATTAGTGAACTTCTGATCCACTGCATAGCGAGTTAAATACAAGACAATAGAGGAAATTACAAAATCTTTCCGATTTTTTCGTTTAACTGTTCAGTCCATCCCCTTCATTACCACGGATAACAGAGGTTCTACTGTACTCCACTAGCATATGTAATAATAGGCAGCCACCGGCGTGGCTCAGTCGGTTAAGGCACTTGCCTGCCGATCTGTAGTTGCGTTCGGGCGCGGTTTCGATCCCCGCTTGGGCTGATTACGTAGTTGGTTTTTTCCGAGGTTTTCTCCAACCGTAAGGTGAATGCCAGGTAATCTATGACGAATCCTCGGCCTCATCTCGCTATCACCAATCTCATCGACGTTAAATAACCTAGTAGTTGATACAGCGTTGTTAAATAACAAACTTAAAAAAAAGTAATAGGGGAAAAATGATTAGGTTTCACCTTTAGGGTATTAAGTAGGCTGATCCGGACTATACGCGCCGTGTAACAAGAAATGAAATGCAGGACACAAGGTAACGTTTCATTTATCTCCTATCTTTAACAATTTTGTATCACTTTTGTAATATCACATAAAACAGTTCTGTGGTTCAGATAAACTATATTAACAAATAAAGAAATATTTTTAACATAAAATTTGATATCTAACCTATAACTATAGTTTGTAATACCTGCAAGGTTATCCATTTCTCTTTATTCAATACCAGTGCCAGGCACAACTAATCGATACGAACATATGAAGACTTTATCAGTTATAGATGATTTATAATTTATTTCATACAATTTATAATGCTAAGAAGCCATAAAATGTTGTTTCCATCTCGTGGATAATCTTATTATGACAATCGTGAAAAAATTCACTCATGCCATAATCATCAAGATTATCCACTTGTTGCATAATAACTATAATAAGATTATTCAACGAATAAAATTAAATAACTTGCAAAACCGAATTACTTAGGTAAATGATAATAATTGTTATAAAACACAGCAATAAAACAATGTTTCCTTGTAATTAAGTTAAAAAACAAGCTGCTATCTATCACGACATACTAAATACCATTGCCAACTACTCAGAGCGGAAATACCAAACAACAATACTTAATCTCAAATGTGAGATAAGCTGAAATGTTACATTAACAGATTAAAAACACGAAAGGTTTTTACAACATTTATTTATTGCTTGAAGTTACGCAAAGTTAAATTTTTTTTGGCATTTTCTATTTTTTGTGATTAACAGTGAAGTGGATTGGACTAAGCCGGAGTTGGACTGAGTAGCAGTGGGATTACATATCCAGTATTGTACGAGGCGTCTTATAAGACAAGTCGCTTGCTTATTAAGAAACACAACTGTGATTGGTTGATTTTAAGGCGGTTCTGAAACGTTATTGGCCAATATCGAAAATTCACCCTATAAGTTGAATAGTCATTAAAATATCTCTTCGATCATATTCACTTGTTATTAACTTCAATAATTGCATATTTCAATTAAGGATACATTGGGGCGAAATTTTGTCAGTTTTATTGAAAAAAGTTCAATTCTTCGTTTTTAACATTAAGTAATTGTAGGCCTATATGGTTTAAGGAACCTGTCCACAAATTGTCATGCAGTTAGGGTAGTACCTTTCAATTAGCTTTTCCAGGCGATATTTAATTAAATGGTTGCACGCCCTTTAAAATTTTAAGCTGAATTTTCTCTATTTGTATTTTTCTTACTTACATGTTACTTTACTAAAAATGTTACTCCTTCTTCAAATGTTATATTAGGTGCATGATTTTTTGCAGGTCTTCTTAAAAGTATGCTTAACAGAATTTGCTATCAGGATTTTTCTCAAACTTCAAGATTTTTGGAAGAAATAAGTCTGTTTTTTTCTACTAGATGTAAGAATTTTACCTGATGTTGTTAGTGACTAGTGTGACTACATAAAATATATTTTTTGTAACAAAAGTTCTTGAAGAATAGGACGTTATGTTTCAGGGGGTTTGTAAGATATGTGGAGCAAATTTCAGGAAAAAATTTGAAGTTTGTAAGCTAGGAGGAGTAGTAATTTTTGAAAATACATTTCAAATTTACAAATATTTTAATAATTCACATAATTTTGGACCAAATGAAATGATGTTTTGTATAGAGGTTTTTCATATGCAAATGCTTATATGACATTTTCTGCTTAGAATGTCTTCAGAAATAAGCTCCGTAAGCGACGTTAAATCCTCGTGAATCACTCTTTATATTGACAACTGACAAACATTAATGTTCTATATGAAATTTGAACACACGAGTACGGCTCCCACATAGCGTCAAAATTGCACCGCAACCGCTGCGTACGCCACAGCCAGTATCATCAAATTAATGAGAGTAGAAAGACAAGAGCGAGTTTGATCTCCTTTATACGCAACAAACAAACGCAACGTCCTGAAGCAATCCAATTTCTGAAATGTTTGCAGACCTCAAGCTATGTTTTAAACTGATGATTTAATATTTCGTCGTTGTTCCTGCAATAACTCCTTTGTGCAAAATATAAAATTGTATTGTATTGTATTGTATTGTATTGTATTTATTAACATTCCATGGTATTCATACATTGCTTCACAGCTAGAATATGGAACAAGTCAAAAAACTTAAAACTATTATAACATTTTAATTTATAGTCACAGTTTAGATGAAACATATACAGACGAGATTTACAATATAGTCTACTAGTACAATACAAAGTTTTAGTATCAATTTCATGAAGTGTTATTGAATGTCATGAATTCACCTACAGAATAGAAGGCGTGAGAAATTAGGTACGGTACTTCTTTAATTTGGCCCTAAATAATTTTATGTTTTGAGTTTCATTTTTTATATCGATAGGGAGATTATTAACAATTTTTATTGCCATGTAACGCACTCCTTTTTGATAGCACGATAGACTTGCCGATGGAGTATGAAAGTCATTTTTGACGTGTATTTATGCTATGAACTGTTGAATTAGTTACACAGTTTTCACGATTACATACGAGGAAGATTATTATTAATGAAAAGATATTCTGACAAGCCATGGGCATTATTTGTAGTTTTTTGAAAATAGTCGTACACTATTCCCTAGATTTGGCACCTACTATTATTCTAATTACTCTTTTTTTTGTAATATAAATATACTATTACTATCTGTGGAATTTCCCCAGAATATTATTCCAAAACTCATTTCCGAGTGGAAGTATGCAAAGTATATTGTTTTTAAGGTATTGATATTTACTATCTTTTGCATAAATCTAATAGCAAAACAAGCTGAATTTAGTTTGGGGGTAATTTCTTTAATATGATTTTTCCAATTTAACACATTATCGATTTTTAAGCCAAGAAATTTGGTTGTTGTGGTTTCTAATAGGGATCTATTGTTAATTATAGCACTAGAAATTTGCGAGGTTGAATTTGGACAGGATTTAAATTGAATTATGTTAGTTTTGTTACAATTTAATACCAATTTATTGATTGAGAACCAGTCACATATTTTGAAGAGAATTTCCTCTGTTGAAGATTGGAATGTGTTTGAGTTATTGGCTGTAATTACTATACTTGTGTCATCTGCAAATAATATGGGATGACCTACATCTTTTATTAGGGGGGGCAAGATCATTTATAAACACTAGAAAAAGTAGGGGACCTAATATTGATCCTTGAGGAATTCCATTATAATAGTTCCCCATTCTTTCAATAGGAGCAAAAAAACACATTTATTCATCCTGTACATAAGAGACTGTGAATTCTTACATTTTCGAAACAAAGAAGTATAATTACATATAGGAGATTTTATTATTTGCTGTATCACTATTTAAGTTATTTAATAGAGAAAAATCTGAAAATCGATAAATATGTCACATATGAGTTATTGCAGGAAGAACGACGATTTGTCCTTTAAATAACGTTGACAAAAACGTAAGTATAAATAAATACATGACTGTATGAGTGAATATACAAGGAAAAAGCCATGTCTCGTAATTATATTTCTTTTAAAGTTAAAAATCCTAAAAATTAATATAGATTTAAAAAATATATTAATATTTACTATTAAAACCATTTTTTTTTGTGAAGCGATAAATAATATCGCACTATCTGTTATGTATTTTAAATTGTTTACTTTACAAAATATTGAATAAAATGTTTTATTTTTATTATAGCTATAAGCATTGTGTTCAAACTTAAATTTCGCTACATTTGTGGAGCCTGCAGTGTGGGCCGCGTGTTGACACCTGTGATTTAGACCTACTCCCATTATTGTCTCTGATTCACACTCTCGTGGACGACCGCCGGATGTGGCCGTGACTCATATTCCACATATCAGCATTTCGTTTAGCCCCCTTGAGTTTTGAAACTGCTTATTATGGCGGTCTTGGAAGTTTCCTCCACATTTTGTAAGCTTCCTGCCGACGCATCGGTGGTTCAAACAAAACCGCAGTGGATTCAGGTAAGGCGATCTAAGGATCGGTTAATTTCAAAATTAAGTTACTCCTGAATCTCCACCGCAGTCATCATTATAACCCCTCAAAATTTCTAGGAAAGCCACCCCACAGCAGTATTATACTTCCTTTGATATCTTGTGCATTTCTTTCAACATTCAATTCTTTACGCACAAGATACATAAATAAGGAAACTAACTATTCAGGAACTCAAACAAGGAATGTATTTCAGGTGACATTGGCTTTTAATATGTGATAGGTTAAACTTTAAGTCCTTAGGTAACTTCGGTAGTTTGGTGTTTATTTTTTGGCAGACACTTTGTACGGCTGTAATAAGATAAGAATGAATCCCACTAATAATTTAATATGTCCAGCAATCCCTTCTGTTATTCTCTACGAATCAGTACACAAAATAGAAAACACACTTGACAGTTAATAAGCATTTATGCCTGTAATTCATTATTTCAACCAACAGCTGAAATCAGTTGAAACAGTCTTAAAGTAAAACTCTTTCAAACACGGGTGAAAGGATTTTCAACACGAGTCGCAAGTAAATGCTCTGACTACACGAGTGCAAAAAAGTCACAAGTATTACACAAGTGTGTGTGTGTGTGTCTAATACCTATCCACTTCACTTGCGTGATTCGGGTTCCGAATATTGCGCATAGATGGGAGGACTGACCCATTTTCAATTTGTACATCACTTCGGCGGGTAACGCTGTACATGATGTGTATCAATGAAGAGTTATGTGTTGTATTAGTATGTGTAAGTGTCAGTGTAAGTGTAGTGTAGAGAATGGGTGAGGATGATGATGAAGGTGAGAAAGGGAGAAGGGGAAACTCTGTGTCGGCACGTAGCCTACTACTGTAGGCTATGTATTTTCATTCAATTCAAGCTAGACGACCTCGGACTCTTAAATAACTTAGTTCATTATTCAGTGTAATAAACTTATTTATATTGATTTTTAAAATATAATATTCCTAACGACATCTTTTTCAGTAACTATTACATTTAATTAATGTCTTAATGGAGTATTTTCGTTGTTATTTTGTTGTTTCTTTCATCTGTGCTTTCTTAAATAATATTTTCATTTCAGAGTATTATGGAAAAAGCGAGTTTTGAAAAAAAAACTCAAATTTTTTGCACGTAATTTTACAGTAGATAAATTTAAATTGTACTTTTAATTTCTGAGTGTCTCAAAAGCTGTCTGAAGAATAAAGGTCATGGAAAAAAGTTCGAAAAATTTTCAAAAAAATTTAACTCTGTAATCAGTTTTTTGTGTTTCCTGAAAAAATTGTAATTTTACAAAAAGCGAATTTTTGAAAAACGGTCCTCAATTCTGTTTCTACGGTGACGACTGACATAGGTAAGAGTAGATCATGAATCCTGGAATTATGTTACTCCATTTCACTGTGTTCAGAAGAGGCTTAGTTTTCGCATGCAAAAATGTTCGTTATGATAGTAAATAAAATACCGCAGACGAATGCTAATGTTATTAATATTTGCGTAATGAACCAATGAAACTTGTGTGACCTCACCCAATAGCGCCATCTCCCTTCGTTAAATGCATGGACACGCTGAAGTTGCTTATAAAATTAGCCGTTCCGCGCGGGATCTCTCATTAATATCTCGGCATCGAGAGCAGATACAGACCTGTGGACCACTCGTTTGATTTAAAATCGCGAGTTTTAAAATATTAAGATAAAAGATACGTTCCATACATTTTGAGTGAACTATAATGAAACATTTCTTGGGAGCTGGGACTAATTTCGAAATGACACTTCATATAAAGAGAAAAATGTATTGCATGTCATTCATTGATTTTATCACAGGCGCATACTATGCCTTTGTAAACCGAAATATAATGAAACATTAAATTCAACACAACTCATGCGCGTTGTCTCAGTTGATGAAGCTAACATTTCGATCATCCTTCTGTGATCTTCCTCAGAGCTGTGTTACAACTAAGACAACGCGGCACAACACACGAACAGCAGCCGCGGAAGCCTACGACAACTCTAGTTTCATTCTTGAAATTGGGTGACATATTCTTCATGTCGGTGTAGCCTATCTATGATGTAGTGCAGAATTTTTGGCAGCATTTTTATAGTATCAAAAGGTGCATACAATGAGTAGGAATATTTTCTATGCAGAAAATGACTCCCCAGATATCAAATTACCCTTCATTTTAATTGCAATTTTACGAAGAAATACCGTGTGAAGTATTGTGGTGTTTAAAAATTTGATTTCTAGATCTTCACGGACTTGTTTATGCCGAAAAAGACATTTTGGCATTCATGTTGTTAAAACGATTTGTTCTAAATTATTGAATGGATTTTATCCATATTGAGGAACAACGAGTCACTTCAACTGAAAATGATGCATTTAACACAATAATTTTAGTGCATAAAATAAATAAATAAATAAATAGATAAATAGGTAAGTAAGTAAGTAAGTAAGTAAATGAATGGATGGATAGATGGATCGATGGATGAATGAATTAATGAATAAGTAAATAAATATAAAAATAAATAAGTAGGTAAAAAAATGTTATGGTTTATTTAACGACGCTCGCAACTGCAG